>NW_009612270.1:36586-89300 GCF_000690535.1 Cariama cristata
ATGCCCACTCTCTTCTACTGATTTTGCAAGATTTAGGATTAGGGCCATAGTTAGCTAATGTGATAAAAAGCTGGTCTCCACAAAAAAAGCCCTGAGGAACAATGTCATATAGGGAGCCTCAGTAACACCCCAACTTGACTGCTTTCAGGGCATTGTAGGAGAGTGACCAGCCCCTCAAATGCTCATTCACACTGCGAAGAATCCCAGGGAATAAGAGCAGGCAGGAACCCCAGTGACCCTGCCACAGATGCGAGCCTCAACCAGTTCCCACAGGGCTCTCCCAGAGAAACCTCATCCAATGGACCATGAGACACCTGTCACCATGAGCCAACATGACAGAGTCCCCAACACGCCACAGACTGAGAGGTCACTGCCATCAAGGGGATGGGGTTCAGTGTGGGATGTGGTGGATGGGAATTTTGATTGCATAGGATCTACTGCATCTTTTAGAGACAAACCAAGGGAAGGGAAAGGGAGGGATCAAGGTAGTTTGGGGAGGAACAAGTGGGAAAACAGAGGGATAAGTGGATAGAGCCAGTTGTGTGTAAGCAGGGGCTGATCAGTGTACCTGCTTGGCCATGCCCTGTGCTTAACCAGCTCAGTGTATCCTGACTTCTCACTAAACCCCATTTCTAGCTATTTTCCCCAGTGAGGGTCTCGCTGTCCTGTGTGCAGAAGTGTGTCTGTGGGTCTCAGTGACAGCCCCTGAGGCTGCGACCAGGAGTCAGAGGGGTCCATGTGTCCATGGTGCCAGCAACTGGCATGAGCATGGCTGTGATTGTTAGTGAAGATCCTTCCAGAGAAGACAAAGGGTAGGTGTTGTAGGCTAGGGACCGGGAGCAAGATGTGTTTCTCTGAAGGTGAGACTACAGGAGGAGCTGGCAGCTGGAGGGACCAGGGGTCCAGGCCAACTACTGGAGAGACCATGGGGTCTGGGGGTGCACTGAGAGACCCACTTGTGTGTGTGTTTATGTAATGATGTCCATACCTGCAGCTAAAGTGGGGCTGTAGATTCTAGGGTTTCTATGTTCTTGTGACAACTGGAGAGACTGGGATCCAAGCGCAGCTGCTGGGTAGATTGACTGAGCCCAGCTACGGGAGCTGTCCACACTGTACATGGATATATATATCCCCACTAAGAGATCTTCATCTTGCTCAGCTAGAATAGGACAGCAGGAGTAGACCGTTGGTCCTGGTGGTATTTCTGTGACTGCTCTGTGTTTCTGTGTTGATCTGTGTGGCTGACTGTGAATATATGTATATGGGTGGTGTACACGTGCTCCATGTGTGTGTCTACTGGGAACACGAGCTCAGCCTTGCTGCTGGTTGGACCTGGGGCCGTGGAGCTGCCACAACCTCACCCCTAGGAGGCTTCTGGATTCAGCCACTCCGTAACATCTGTAAATCAAGGATTTCGTTAATTTACCTAAACCAAGCACTGCATATCAAGGTAAGGAGCCTTACTTGGTTCTGTATTCCCTGAAACAGTCTTAGAGCATAAAAACATTCAATGACATATATAAAATATAGCCATATTAAAATGAAGATTAAGTTTATGTGCCTCTTCTCTCTCTGTATGTATTTATCCAGACTGTAGACTTAAAATACAACCCACATTATTTAAAGAAGGACTAAGCTATAACCAGATTCTCTAGGGGCATGGTGGCTAATAAGTTTAGCAGCTCAGTTCCTAAATCTATTATAACGTATAGCTAAAATCCTAGAATCGTAATCCTTGGTTATTCTTCTGTGATCAATGACCATTTTGCTGGCACCAGATCTCCTGTTCTTCTTCTTCTCTCTTTTTTACGACTTTCTTCTTGAGGAATGCTAAGTGAAAATAAATGGTAAGGGGAAACAAACAAACAAACAAACAGAAAAAAAGAATCTTTGCTGCTCAATGTTTGAATATCCTTTACAAAGTTGCTATAGAAAAGACTTTCCATTGATGATATGAAAATAATTTAATTCAGAATATTTCTAATCTCCTAATTTACTTTGTGAAGTCAAATTCCATGTTAATATTCAAGTTCTATGAAGATCAAATGTAGTCTAAAATTGCCCTTTTCACAGTTCAAGAAAATTCACACTCAAAACACCCAAGAATCCAATGTCATAGCCAGAGTGCCATGTCCTAGAGATAAGCAATGTTTATTGTATGCCAGCATTCCACTTCCCTTCAAAAACTCTCTAGGAAAAGAAGTGAAATGAGACATTTTAAATTCAGTTTTAAAAACTTTGACAACGTGTTTGGCATTTAATCTCTCAGCTAAATAAGAGTTCTGTTACTTTCATGGGCTATGAAGTTTTCTGAAAATTAAGATCCTTCCTTTGTTCCATGAAGTTCCACTGAAAAAGATCTTACTGGTGTTAAAGGATTTTGTCATGGCTTGTAATAATGGTGTGCATGTAGGGAGAAATACTATGTGTAGAAAGACCAACATAAACTTTAGGGAAAATAACAGCCTTTCCAAAAAAAAACAAAAAAGAGCAAGAAAAACCTGCCAGATGATCAAGCTGAGGAGGAGCTAGAACAACAGAAATCACAGGACCATACTGGTCCTTGAGTCTGCTGTGTGCTTGGTAGTGGGTCCTTTTTCTTGATTCACACTTGGAAAAGCAACTAGCGTGAAGCATTTAGCTTAGGCATATCAGCAATGCCACTACTTTGCTGTTGTCTGGAACATTTATTGGCAGCTACTTCGGTTGTTTGTGTGTAGCTTATCACAAAGAATAATTTCAGATAGGCATTGAGTTCATTTGCAAAATATCCTTCTTCTGCTGCAGATTTCTCACTCTAGAGATTTTTGGGACCTACGAAACTCTAAAATTACTCCTTCTATGATTACTTCCATGACTTCTAAATATCTTAAAAGCATCCAGACCTTTGCCAACAATGGTATCTATGTTTTCCAAATAAGTCAACTTTTGTTTGCCATGTAAAATCTAAAATACAATACTAGGCAATACAATGTACACAGCAACCAGCCCTAACGATCATATACTTCACTGTGATTACTGAATGCTCTTAGCAAGAGACCTGAAAACGAACAGAGCATCTAAAAACATCTATCTAAAAACATCTCTAAGACTTTTTGTCTGGACTATTCAAGTTATTTTTAACATTTCAGTGAGAACAAAAGAAACTACATAATTTAAATTAGAGATATTTTCTTCGCATTTGTAGAGATAATTTGCTGATTATTACCTTATAATTTGAGGCTAGATTCTGAAAATATCTTACTCTTTCTGTTTCACAGAAATCAAAGCACTGTTAATAAGATTGAAGTTATCAGAAACTAGCCCTGCTAGAGAAAACCTTAGGTAAAAAAAATATTCACATAAACCATTCATTAAATGACCATGAATAATGAAGAAATTAATAGAAATTGCTGTCTATTCACACACAATTCAGTAGTGGGTTGGCTTTTTCAAACTGTTACAAATAGTTCACATCAAGAATGCATATAATCTCTCCAGCTGTATGCATATTTTGGATTAATAGAGGATTTTTCAGACTCATTTTCTCCCTACATCATCCGTTTGTTTTGTTCTGTTTGTACAGTTTCCACAAAATTGCTCAGCCTGTGGTCTATAGCCGGCAATTAACACCACTTAACAGCTGTTAAATAGGGTAATCGCCTGTTGTTATCCTCATGTAGCACTACTACAATGCAGGCACTAATTGCTCTCAGTGCGCCACTCATAAACCCACCAAAAACACCAGGTATGATCTGCTGAAGATGATCTGATGTGAAATGGGTTTTACTTCCCCCCACACACCCCCGAGGACCAGTTGGACTGGCTACTAACACCTGCCAAGAGTGGAAGCACATGGTAGCACTGGGGAGGATTTCCTCCTGTGGAAATAAAGGGGTTCGTGACCCCACAGTGGTCAGATTTGGTGGATAAGAGGTATTGCAGGTAAAATCACAGACAGCAACTAGTGCTGGTGTGAATGGCACTGGCTCTATTGCTGCCCTGGTTTGAAGTGAGAGAAGGAAGTAAATTATGAAGCACAGCATCCTGTCTGATCCTCACATAATTCCCAAATGGATGGTTAGTTTTCTCATTCCTTTTTCTGACTACTATCCTGAAGACATTTTTAATGCAGATGACACAGAAATATTTTTCCTATTAAAACTGGCTGCTTAAAAACAAAAGAATGCTAGTGGCAGAAATAAATGGAATGAAATTAATTAATTATTAAATTAACAGAATTAAGGTATGTGATTGTGTTACATTATTTACCTATGGAATACATTTAATATGCTCTTTTTGGTGAAATATTCTCGGCGTGCCAGTAGTTAATAAAGTGAGCTTATTTCAAATATATGCATATCTTCTTTTGTCCTGCAGCTACACATAGAAAAGAAATATGCCTCCTAATACAAATGAAATATACTTTCTAATTAATGGGGAGCTTACAAGGGCAGCACTCGGAAGAAGAAGAGGTGTTTTTAAATCCCTGTACACATCTCTCTGCAGCATAATGAATGTGGTTCTAGAATAAGTAATGTAAAGTGAATCACGATATCTTGAATTTACCTCAGATATCCTTTATGACCCTTGTACTGGTCACTTATGCCGGATACTTTAGACACACTCATTGATTTCAGGTTTCCTCTATTTGAGAAAGCTACCAGTATTCTAATTAGAAAAGATAACAATGACTTGTAACTCCCAAAGACATGGATAAGAACTCTAGACCTTCTGTATCACTGGAAGTTAGCTTTCTCCATGTACTTCAAGAGAAGCACATGCAAGCAGAAATACATAAAAATGGTTATTGCACTGAAAACAAAACTAAGAATGGCATGACTGTCTGGATAGATGAGGGGAGAGCAGTGGATGTTGTGTACCTTGACTTCAGCAAGGTTTTTGACACTGTTTCCCATAACATCCATAACATGGGAAAGCTCAGGAAATGTGGGTTGGATGAGTGGACAGAGAGGTGGATTGAGAACTGGCTGGATGGCAGAGCTCAGAGGGTCATGGTCAGTGGTGCAGTGTCTAGTTGGAGTCCTGTAGCTGGCGGTGTTTCCCAGGGTCAGTTCTGGGTCTGGTCTTGTTTAACCTATTCATCAATGACCTGGATGAAGGGATGGACTGTACCCTGAGCAAGTTTGCTGACAATACAAAACTGAGAGGAGTGGCTGATGCACCAGAAGGCTGCGCTGCCATTCAGCGAGACCCGGACAGGCTGGAGAACTGGGCAGAGAGGAACCTGATGAAGTTCAACAAGGGCAAGCGGAGGGTCCTTCACCTAGGGAGGAATAACCCCATGCACCAGTACAGGCTGGGGGTTGACCTGCTGGAGAGCAACTCAACAGAGAAGGACGTGGGAGTGTTGGGGGACAGATGTTGACCATGAGCCAACAATGTGCCTGTATGGCCAAGAAGGCCAATGGTATCTTGGGGTGCATGAGGAAGAGTGTGACCAGCAAGTCGAGGGAGGTTCTCCTCCCTCTCTGCTCTGCCCTGGTGAGGCCACATCTGAAGTGCTGTGTCTGGTTCTGGGCTCCCCAGTTCAAGAAAGGCAAGGAACTACTGGAGAGAGTCCTGTGGAGGGCAATGAAGATGATGAGGGGACTGGAGCATCTTCCTTATGAGGAAAGACTGAGGGAACTGGGTCTGTTCAACCTGGAGAAGAGAAGACTGAGAGCGGATCTCATCAATGCTTATAAATACCTTAAGGGTGGGTATCAAGAGAATGGGGCCAGACTCTTTTCAGTGGTGCCCAGCAACAGATTAAGGGGTAACAGGCAAATGGAAACTCAGGAAGTTCCATCTGGATGTGAGGAAGAATTTCTGTACTTTGAGGGTGGTAGAACACTGGCACAGGCTGCCCAGAGAGGGTGTGGGGTCTCCTTCTCTGGACGTATTCAAAACCTGCCTGGATGCGATCCTATGCAACTTGGTGTAGGTGAACCTGCTTTGGCAGAGGGGGTGGAGTGGATGATCTCCAGAGGTCCCTGCCAATCCTGACAGTTCTGTGATTCTGTAATCTCCCTATGCTTCCTGTGTATTAAATCGTACACTTGCAACATAATAGGTCTATTGGAAGGAACCAATTTTTGGTAGTCTGTAAAGTGTTGAAGTAGGATGTTATTGAACTATCCCTTCAAGCCAATTTAAATGGTTTAGGTAAAGATCCAGGTAAAGAACCACACTGGAGGCTTGAGGTTTATTGACTCTGGTATAAGCTAACACTGAAAATAAAACAGAAAAGATTTTGTTTGCACTGATAATTGATTTTCTTTATTGCCTTTCTGTTAATCTGACATGATTGTTTGAATGCTCTTTGCATGTGTGCA
The DNA here is from genome assembly GCF_000690535.1 of Cariama cristata. Lineage (NCBI taxonomy): Eukaryota > Metazoa > Chordata > Aves > Cariamiformes > Cariamidae > Cariama > Cariama cristata. The sequence goes on from NW_009612270.1 coordinate 42,904, forward strand.
CATGTAGTAGGTTCAAGCATCAATTTCAGGAGCTATAACCTTTGCATACAATTCATAATATAAAAAAAATCCCAAAACAAAAACCCCCCAAAACCAGCACAAAAACCCCCAGCAAAACCCGGACAACAATAAAGGACATGAAGCAACACAAATAACTTACAAGTTCAAATTCACAAATATTGAATGAAATTGAAATGCATCTGTTACAGGTCAAATCTATTTCACTGTACAAATTTGTACTATGACTATATGCTTATTTCTGTTAAAATGTTCTGCATCAGCAGAAGAGAAATGCAGAAGTTTAGCATGAATTTATTGTTTTGACTGTGAAAATGATGTGTCTAAGCATAATGCCTCTGTCTGCAATCCAAGTTCCCAGAAGTTACAAATCTAAGCTGAGTACTTTTGCTCCTGTAAAGCAAAGGGGAAGAATTACAGCTTTAATAATAGCCAGCCTGCTGACCACAGAGACCTATATGGTTTTCAGCAGCTCATACTAAAAAGAAGGGCTGCAATCTGAGTTGTGTCCCATATTACGTATGTATACATCAGAATTAAGTATATATATGAGATGACTATTTCCAGGATGAAACCCCTTGATGAATCTGCCTTGATCATTTATTCACAGATGACTCACACCCACTCTGAACACTCAAGATACTGTTACCTATTAGTACCTACTAGTTTGGTTATTAGAATCATCATCCAGAGAGGAGGACGAAATTTGAAAATTTTCCCTGTGCAAGAAGACTGATTTACAGCTTTATCCCTCCATGAAGGCTGGGATCTGGTGAGTAGTTTAGTGGCAGTTCCTCAGGGTTCACATAACACCTTCCTTGGTCCAGAAATTTTGCGTACACCTTCATGACCTCATAATTCGTTATTTACTCCTTACAGCAAGGTCCAATCCTTTGCAATCAGCTGTTTCCACATTTGCCCAAGCTCTGCAACAATGTACCATAGCAGGTACACTCTCTTAGAGGTACCAACATCATATTACCTAGCAAGGTGGAAACAGTGACATTCCAGGTTTTCCAGGAGCTGCTACAGCCAAAATATACAGAAAAGTTTTCCTGAAGCTGTTATGCATCACACAAGAATCTGTTGCTCTAGGTGACTAATTTACCTGTAGCTGTGGTTATTACATATAATCTCAAAGGGAAAAATGCCAAAGATTTTCTATTAAATGGACCATCCAAAATCCCATGAAACTTCATAGAAAACTTCCAGTACTCAACTGAATTTTGGATAGAATACAGAATTGATGTGACAGATCTGCATGAGAAAAAGAAAAGGAAATAAACTGCAAAAATTTATTTTCTCCTTTGTTTTTGTTTTATTAATTCCCTCTTTTTTTCTAAGTGTTTAATAATTTTTCAGATGTTTTACAGCACTGTTTGCAATGGGCATAGGAAAGAGATAACTTTTGAAAACACTGGCCATGTTTTACACAACATCATCAGTCTATTTGATTCAGAGCATTGAAGTTCAAGCAGTTATCAACAATTTGCATCCAAATGTTATTTTTATGTTTGTAATTGGTATTATTAGGCCCTCTTCCCAAACACAACAAATTATTTTTCAGCCCAAGTAGAGAAGGATGAGTATCCAGTAAACTAACAGTGAAGTGGACTTTCTATTTCTGTTAATGAGAAGTTGAAGGTAAAATCAGATGCTGTTTAAATAATGTGTCTGACAACATGCAAATTTAACAAAAGTGGCCAAAGGAAAAGTACAAATTACTTCTGTGGAATGCTATATTTGTCTGTAAGGGATGACTACTGATGAGAAAGAAATGACTACATAAGAAATCAACTTTGATATTAGAAAGCACCTTTAAGGTCTAGGAAGTCTGTCATTATTGATAAGCTTGATAAATCAAGAGTTTATTACAGACATAACTGAGTTCTTCTTTTAACTGACCAGTAAATAGGAAAGATTTCAAAGGACCTTTAGTTGTTTTTTCTCCAAAAGATCTTAGGTAAGTTCAGAGCTAATGCGTAGTTCTGAACAATGGTGTTTCAGTTCAAATAATAAAAAAGATAGTTAAATCCATGCTACCTGCTAGTGAAGTAGATTAAATTTGGATTGGTGTTCTTAATCTTGTTCTTTGAAAACCAGAAAAATATAAATCTAAAAACCAACAGTTGAAATATGTCATCTAGAGCTATATCTGCCTTCCACTGCAAAAGATTTTTTTGAATACCATACACAATGTGGGCAAATTATTCAGTGACAAATACCGGCATTTCAACAGATTGTTAAACCACCATGCTATTATGGGTTAAACCCTCCACATCTTTTATACAATGAAACAAAACTGAAAGGAATTTCCATATGCAGGGTGCCTATAAGACATAGGCAGCGTACTCCTCTCTGTAATACCTTGTGGGAAGGGGTTCTGGAGCAGATTGTGGTTAAGGGTCATTAATATTCTCTGCTACTGGAGAGCAATGGCTGCTGGCAGTTTAGTAGAAATCATGTCAGCCACTGACACTGTTCTGGCCTTGGGACGTATAAATCAGTTACTGCTGTCTTATTTCCATAGCAAGTGAGCAGATGTAGGATGGGGTGGTAGGGGTGTACTTTCACATACTTTCAGTCGACAAGCATGCTAGCTTCAGGAATTTCTGTTGTCTAGCTACCTTTTCTTATTCTTGCACTTCCCTTGCAGTTATGTCAGTAATTGTGAAATCAGACTGGAAAAAGCAAGTTGTTAGCCTGCGTCATTTTACTGATCTCTTTAATCCAACAGTTCTTAGAATATCTGTGAGAAGTTGTCCTGGTTTAGGCTAAAGCAGGACCAATTCTCCTTTCAGTAGTTTTTCCTTCAGTTAAGTTTCTTTTAAGTAACTGTGCTTTCTGAAGTTGACTACATGGTTTTCAGACAGTATCTGCTTTTAGAATTGATAATGCTTGATGCTTATAGTTGTTACTAAGATAAGGGTAGGACTGGTATGTAGGAAGCTCCATGATTATACTTATCCCTGTGGAAACCAAGGTCACTGTTGGTTCTCTTATGGTCCACAAGTGAAAAGGCATAAAAGGGTTACACCTGTGGGAAGGAGCGGACAGGATAGGTGACCAAAGCTTGACCAGTTAAGTATTCCATCCTATACACGTCGTACTCAGTATAAAGGTAAGGGATCACGAGGGTCAGCCCTTCTTCTTTCACAGCTGGCGTCGTTGTGGGACTCCACTTGTTCTCCTGCCTCCAATCCCAATCCGTGTATTCCTGAATCCATTTCCCATCTGCTGCTGAGTCCAGTCCAGGACATCCCAGCGCTCTCTCTGCTGTGTCAGCAGTGCGAGACACCACGGCACGCAGTTCTCTGTTCATCATTGGGAAGATCAGTATTTGTTTTGTATATTACTATTTCTATCATTAGTAGTATTAGTATCATTATTATTATACTTTTTTCATTGTTATTGTTTTATTAAAGTTATTTTAATTTTTTGACCTATAAGTTTCTCTCCCTTTTCTCCTTTCCTTTTCCTTTTGGGGAAGGAAGGTGTTAACTGAGACCATCTGTCAGCTGCTTCAAGAGTCAACCCAGCCTTAAAAGGTGACAGAGGTGGTGCAGTAAATTGTAGGAAGTCCTTCTTGCCATCAGGAAAAATATATGGAACTGTATACCAAGTTATAGTTTTAAAACATCTGTTTAAAGTTGCAAAATGTGCTTTAAACAATAGAGGGAGAGCAGTTTTTCTGAAGAAGGTGATGTGTTTGCTTTAATGGAGAAAGAAGATTTTCAGGATAATTCCAAATCTTAAAGCTCTTCTCTTTTTCAATAATAATAATAAAAAAAGTGTTAAGAAATTGGCAATAGCTATGCAGAAGTCTCTGAAACAGAGTCTGTAGAAACTCAGCAAAAGCATTTTTGTTGCACAGCTGTAGAAACGTGTTCAGTGCCTCCCCCCACTGAAGCTGATAACATCATATCTAGTCATTACAGTAAGAACAGTATAGGTTTATTAGTATTTATTAGTTTTCCATTAAGAATAAGCATTTCATCCTCTCTTTCTTGTGGCTTGTCTTGCATCAAGTCCCAGTCTTATACTCCCAAAATCTAGGAGATGTTGGAAAACTGCTGGGAAGGAAGGAAATTCTTATCCACATAGAACACAACCAGAGCATGTAGTTTATTGCCACAAGATGTTATGAAGGCCAAAAGTACAAATGAGTTCAAAAAGGAATTGGACCTATGCACAAAGAATGGGTCGTCAGTGGCTGCTAAACATGATCCTAAGGTTGTAATCTCTTGCTTGGAACAGTCCCTGAACTGCAAATTATGGAAATTTGGCAGCTGTAGGAAGACCAGAACCGCTTTATCTAAGCCTTATCCTATATACTCTTCTTCTTTCCCTCTGACCATTTAGTAGGGATAAATGTCATTTCTGTATGACCCTATATGGCACCTCTCACTCTGCTTCAGATGTTTCCCGTGCTGGGTACAACCTAGTTAGATTACAGATGTGCGACCAGACTCTGAGTTAAAGAATGGAAAAAGTAAAGAAATGCAGTAGAATCAGTATACTATTTGCAGTAAATTTTTGTTAAGCATGTCAGTGATTTTCTTCAGCCCCTTCATTTTATTTCTTGAGTCCCTTGTGCATTAATCCAGTTGTTAATCTAATACAGACAGAAAGTAATTTTAATAGTCTAATTATGATTTTCTAGTCAAGAACCTTTTAACTGCTGATATTTGGGTGTATGTTACTGAAAGGAATTGCAAGAGGCATCTAGCAGAAAACTTCTGAACAGACAACTGGGTTTGTTTTTTTTTCCAGCAAAATGGGATATTTTCCTAACTAATTTTCTCTTCAAAATACAGAATAAAAAGCCTAGCTGGGAATTTTATGTGCTTGAATTTACTTTATGCTGTTTTTCATTTCTCATCTGCAAAACATTTAATTAATATCCAGGCTGCTATGATAGTTATCAAAATATTAATAAAACTATTCAGTGGTGACCTACATACATGATAACTATGTAACTAGGTACAAACAAGTGAATGTGAGACAACAACACATGCCTAATACAGGCAGACTTTTTGAAACACACTGTTGTGCATTAACAACACTCCTAAGCCTTCAGTAGCTGCTGATTCACTCCCCCACCAAGGGGATGGGGAAGAGAATGGGCGAGTAGAAGTAAGAAAACTCATGGGTTGAGATAAAGACAGTTTAATTAGTAAAGCAAAAGCTATGCACACAAACAAGGCAAAATAAGGAGTTAATTCCCCACTTCCCATCGACAGGCAGGTGTTCAGCCATCTCCAGGAAAGCACAGCTCCACCACATGTAATCATTACTCGGGAAGAGAAACGCCATCACTCTGTTTCCCTTTCCTTCTTCTTCCTCCAGCTTTATGTGCTGACCATGACATCATATGGTATGGGATATTCCTTGGGCCATTGGGGTCAGCTGTCCTGGCTGTGTCCCCTCCTAGCTTCTTGTGCACCCCCGGTCTCCTCACTGGTGGGGTGGGCTGAGGAGCAGAAATGGTCTTGATGCTGGATAAGCCCTGCTTAGCAATAACAAAATCATCTCTGTGTTGACACTGTTTTCAGTACAAATCCAAAACATAGCATCATACAAGATGCTATGAAAAATATTAACTCTATACCAGCCAAAACCTGTACCCAGACATACCCTCATGAACAATGTGTGAGATCCTACAGTTATTTTGCTCAGTGTCCCATCTCCAAAATCGCTATACTGACTAGAAATTTTGTAGGCAGGCTGGACCCCATTGATTAAGTGTCTCCATTAAAATTAGGCAAATGAGTGTTGCACCATCAAAATCAATCATCTGGAAAATCAATAAATGCTTCTGAAATTACTGATGTTCACTTTTTAAACATTCAAGTACTTGTTTAGAAGCAATGATATTTTCCTATCTTGATGGTATATAGTGAATTTTTATTGTAACTCTTGGAATAAGATTATATAGAGGTTTATAGGTTACATATGCCATTTCTGTAAAAAGATTTTCAGAACTATTTGGGATTGCACATTTAAAAAAAAAAAAAGTACCAAAAATTAAATATTTGATATGTTCAGAGATCTTTTAAGGACTGACTAGGTGTGGTTTTTTTTTCTTTTTTTTTTTTTTTCCAATTTTAGCCCAGTAGAACCAGATTCCTCCCCCACAAGTGCATATAGTTGTAAAGGTGGTAAAGGCAGATATAATTTGTTAAAAATGCTTCTGCAAGGGTTTGAAATCAGACAGTAGTTCCACTAAACTCTTACGTAGAAGCAGCCTAAAGAGATCCAGGTTTTAACCATGAAAATCTTGCCTATGCTGGGAAGTGAGGTATCTCAATTTTTTCAAAAAGTACCAAGTAGCCAGCCTGATGTGGTTGATGTTCATTCAGCTGTTGTGTCTCTACACAAAATAAAACCAGAGTATGATGCCATTAGTTGGATAACGTTTCTCTCCAGTAACTCATCAGGTAGGATATTGTTGTTAATTTGTACATTCAAGTTTAGTTCCCTCATCTGCATAAGGATATTTTGTTTCCAAGCTAGATCAAAACCCTTTATTACCAAGGGCTATTTAAAAAAGTTTTGTTCACAGCCTTTTACTCCTTATTCATAGTGTTATCTTGCTGTGCTAATATACCCGATGTCATCCATGTTCACTTGGCAGGAACAATGGTATGAAAACTCCAGAAACACACAAACACTTTCCAATTAACAGAATCTTTTAAACAATCTTCTAAAATATATCCTGAAAATATGATCATGTCTTTGACTAATGAAACACAAATAACATGGGCTGGCACAACAGATTTACCTAAAACCATTGCACAAACTTATAAACTTAGACTTATAGTTATAGACTATTTCAGTTGGAAGAGACCTACAACGATCATCTAGTCCAGCTGCCTAACCAATTCAGGGCTGACCAAAAGATAAAGCATGTTATTAAGGGCATTGTCCAAATGCCTGTTAAACACTGACAGACTTGGGGCACTAACCACCTCTCTAGGAAGTCTGTTCCAGTGTTTGACCATCATCTCGGTAAAGAAAGGCTTCCTAATGTTCAGTCTAGACCTCCCCTGGCGCAGCTTTGAACCATTTCCACATGTCCTATCACTGGACACAGGGGAGAAGAGCTCAGCACTTCCCTCTCCCCTTCCCCTCCTCAGGAAGCTGTAGACAGCAAGGAGGTCACCCCTCACAGGACATTCCTTCCAGCCCCATCACCAGCTTTGTTGCCCCCCATCTGGACACATTCATGTACCTGAACATCCTTCTTAAATTGTGGGGCCCAGAACTGCACACAGTATTCAACGGGAGGCTGCACAAGTGCTGAATACAGTAGGATAGTCCCCTCTTTTGACCGACTGGTATTTCTGTGTTTGACGCACTCCAGGATGGGGTTTGCCCTCTGGGCTGCCAGGGCTCACTACTGACTCATATTGAACCTGTTGTCGACCGGCACCCCCAGATCCCTTTCTGTAAGGCTGCCCTCCGGCCTCTCCTCTCCCAACTTTACCAGTCATTACTCTGTCCTAGGTCCAGAATCTGGTATTTTGACTTGTTAAATTTCATCCCATTAATCATAGCCCAATGCTCCAATCTATCTAGATCCCTCTGCAAGGCCTCCTGTTCCTCAAGAGAGGAGTCGACAGCAGCTCCCAGTTTGGTATCATCAGCAAACTTGCTAATGGTGCATTCAATTCCTGCATCTGGATCATTGATAAATGTACTGAAGAGAACTGGTCCTAGAATTGAACCTTGAGGTACACTGCTGGTGACCAGTCACCCACTGGATGTAGCTCCATTCACTAAAACCATTTGAGCTCTGCCCTTCAGCCAATTCTTCACCCAGTGCACCATGAACCCACTCATCCCACAGCTGGACAACCTATCCAGAAGGATGCTGTGGGGGACAGTATCAAAAACCTTACTAAAATGCAGAAAAACTACATCCACTGCCTTCCCTTCATCCACTAGGTAGGTGACCTTAACATAGAAGGATATCAAATCAGTGGCTAGCTTCCGGTCAGCAGGGACCTTCCCAGACTCCTAAGGTCTTTAGTAGGAGATCCAGAGGGGTCCTGCCATAACATCCACTAGCTCCTTCAGAACTCTGGGATGAATCCCATCAGGCCCCATGGACTTGTAACACTTAACTGACACAGTTCGTCCCTTACAATTTCAGTGTCCACAAATGGAAAGTCATTGTTCCTACATTTGCGGTTCTCCAACTCAGGGGACTGGACAGACCAAGGTCTATCAGTATTACTAAAGACAGGCAAAAAAAGCATTGAATGCCTCTGCTTTTTCTTCATCCCTATTAGATGAAGATGAAGATGACCGTCTTCAACAAGTATCAGGCCAATGTTTTCTTTAGACCTCCTCTTGCTACTAACATACTTATAAAAGCCCTTCCTGTTGTCTGAAACCACAATGGCCAGTTTCAACTCTAATTGAGCTTTGACCCTTCATGTCTTCTCCCTACATATATGAAACACAGCACTATAATCTTCATGTGAAGCTTGACCTTGCTTCCAGAGATCATACTATTTCTTTTTCCTCTCGAGCTCAACAAGGAGTTCCCTGGTCAGCCAAGCTAGTCTTTTGCCCCACTTGCTTGACTTATGACACAGTGGAATGACCTGCTCCTGTGCTTCTAAAAGGTGGTTCTTAAAGACTGACCAGCACTTGTGGACTCCTAAGCCCTCAGAAGCAGATTTCTTTGCTTTTATATATATAACTCCCTGAACAGCTTAAAGTTTGCTCTCCTGAAGTCCAGGGTAGCAACTCGCTGTCTTTTTTTCTCATTACATTGAAAATATTAAACTTAATGTTTTCATGGTCACTGTGGCCAAGACAACCATTTACCATCACATCCCCCATGAGTGGGTTTCAGATTCACTAGAACTAGTGCAATATAATTTCAATAGAATTTCCCTTGGAGAAAAACTCCCTGAAACACTAATCATCAGAGTCCATTTTAAATCAATATCCTCTGCATGCTTATTTCTTACGCTGTGCCAGTTCCCTATTTTCCCACCTGGATTCCATGCCATATCAGTTTTATAGAACCAAAACTTCCATCCTGATGGATTTCTGTAAAAAACCTCTGCCAACCAAACAAAAAATGTACTATGTTTATACCACAAGTGGTCAGTGTAATCAGCTCTATTATATTATTTCCAGCAATGTTTCATAATACAGAATTATAGTTATTCTGAGTTACAAATGTAGGTCTAAGAGTAAGTTGACACTCTAATTTGACATAGAGATACCAAATTAGCCTGAAGACTGCAAGAGGTCTACCATGGCAGCAGAAAGCTCACTTCAGGTTAATATACTCTGCTGAGAGGAGATGTTTCTAGTGTTGTCTAACTCACTACAGTTACTTTGCTCTCTGTATACGCTTGCTCTTAAAAAAGTGTATTTTTCCTTGTTCCGTAGGCATAGAGCTTTGCAGTCAATTAAAACTGAAACAGCAAAAGAAATCTAAGGGTGAAATAATTTGGATCTCTAGTCTTATTGTCATAAAGTTGCTGCTCAAAGTTTCTATTGAACTCTTCTAAAGATCGTAAAAAATAAAAACAATAATACTTTTGCCTCCATGACTGAATGTTTGTCAATTTAAGAAGAAAACTAATACTCATAAAAAGGGAGCCATTTATCATTATTACAGCAACATATATTTTGTGTGACACCCATCATTGATGTGACCCCATTGATTCAAGAATAAGATTTCCAATGAAGCTTGGGAAGAGAAGAAACTATATGTCTTCAGTCCTACACTTCAATATTAATACTTGTATATCTCATACTATCTCTACTCAGAGATAAAAATTCTTTGAATGCTACACATTCTAGATTTTCAAACACAGTGGAAACATAGAGGCATGGGAAATTCAGCATCAGAAAATGACTTGCCTTCTCAGGGTCAGAATCACTTTTTATGGTGTTGCTCCTGAATAACCTGAATGGAGTGCAGAGCTCAAAAGACCACTCCAGACTGATAATATAAAAAAAGAACTTGAAAATCAAATATGTTTTCTGCCTTTAGCTGTCAATTTTTTTTGCCTGGTCCTTGCTAGGCTTCAGAGTGAGGAAGAAGAAAAATGAATCCAACTGCCTTGTCTACATCTTCATTACTCTTTGATACACTCTTTAGGAAAAGTTGGAATATGTAGTGATTGAAATGTACATTCACTGTATTAGTAGAATGGATGCAATGTGTAACCACTGGCCAAGTAATTTGTGAAAATGTTGTCCCTTCAACAGACTTTGCCAAGATTTCAAAGGACCATTTATTTGCTCTTAAGGACTATTCACAAAGTGTAACTTCTGGGTTTAAGTTAGGTAACTTTCCAGTCCTCCTATTTTGTCAAAGGAAAGAAAGAGGTTCCACTTGAGCTGAGTTAGATTCCAGCTTTGGTTCACCCTTAGAGAAGCCTTTCTCTCCATTGACTGAAGAGGGAAACTGAAGTGACTCATCTGCTAATCTAGGGCTCTGATGGATGGATGGTGAGAGCTTGCCTTAGAACAGTACCTCTCTTAGAACCCACCCCTCTATCTTGCTCTCACTTGATGGACTCCTGACCTGCTCATTAGTCAATTTCTGAACCTCTCAGCTTTTTCCAGTAAGATATCACTGATACCACTTTTCCTTAAGACATCCCGTTATAAACTACAGGCACTGATTGATGGGTTGGAACGGCTTAACTCAGATGGGTGGCCAGCATCCATCTGTGCTCTACCCTTGCTGCAGGGACATCTGAAATGGACATTAATCAAATCCTGAGCAACAAGAGTATACAGTGCAATTTTCTGAGGGAAAAAAACCTAACAGAATTTAGGCTGCAATCAGGAGGTGATTGACAAAAAGCTCAGAAATCTCTGCAGCAGTTAGAATGGGCAGGAAAGGGTAGCAGCTTCATCAGTTGTCTCAAGTGACACCATCCTTGCTTGCCAACAAAGCCTTCAGCTACCTAAGACAGATGCTAAACATTGGAGAGTGCATATAGCTTCTTTAACATCCCTCTAATCACTTAGTTTCCTACTGAGATTGCATGCACATGTACCATCAGTTCCTGTCATGACGGACACTTGTTCTACAGGAGCATCACTAAGATCCTTGATTTGTTATGCAGAGGTTTTTAAAGGGCTATGAGACAGCTATCATAGCATGGCTGGAAGACTGCAGACTATTAAAACCTTGTACTTTGTATGCGTTCATTAGGTAATCTAAAACTAAACATTCAATATCACAAACATACATTTGCACACCTGACAAATAATTTGCAAGTTTCCAATTTTATATTCAATTAATATTAAGTAAGCCATGAAACGTGATGAATTCCAATAAGTAACATTTAAATTTGTGTGGGCTTTTTCAATATCACCCAAAAGGCTACAATGGGGGGAAAAAAAAGTTTTGCACCTGATGATCTAGCCTCAGAATCAAACTTCAAAACTTCATTATCCTTGTTGTCTCAGGCTAAAATTATTTTTCTAACTAGTGTTTTAATCAAACAGAGAGTAATGGGAAAATATATTAATATGATTAAACAACTAAAATATGAAGAGGGAACATCACATAAGCGTATAAACTGATCTTAGTTGATTTGGTAGTATCTATACATGAGTAGGATTAAATTAGAGCTGTTTATGAACAAATTATTACGAGCTGTTAATTTAAAGGCAGAAACAAGGAGGTCAGCATTTGGATTTAGTTTTTTAAGAATGTAATTGAAATGGATTCCATTATATTTTGTACTCAGTCACCACAAAGCTGCACCACTTGTGCAGCTTTTTCTGTTTCTGTCAAATATTAAAGCCATTTGAAGACCCATTGTGCTGTGATTGATGCTGACATGCATACATATGCCCATCTTGTAATGACAGAAACAGAGACTGGACTATATCGAATAGAAAATTTAGAGATGACAGCATGTTTATTGGTCTGATATCAGGAATCAGTACTGGCACGAAGAGTCTATGAAAAGATATGGCTATTTAAAAAAAAAAGGGCAAAAAAAAAAGGCCTGTGCTTCCAGAGATGTGATGAGATTCATCTCACTTATTCACTTCATTCAAGAGCTAGACTAGTTATTGATCCATCTTTCCTATGCCTTAGACATCTAACACAATTTGTGTAAACTGCTTATGGATGATGCCCATTTCTTTTATTTATTGTGGAAATAATCTAGATGACTAGTTAAATTTGAAGACTAACTTTTTGTGGTTAAAGTTAGATGATCTAAATCCCACTTTTCATGTTACTTTTGATCTGAGAAATATTAGCTGTATTTAACTGGACCTTAATAATTTACAAGTCATTTTTGATACAATAAAAGCTACTTAAATGAAATAAATTAAAAAAGTAAAAGAAAGTAGAAGGAAGTTATCATTTATCTTTTCTCAGTCCAATGAGGCTACATTATTTTTGCATTTTTTGATTTGGTGTTTCACCTTCCTGAGTTTCTGAATTATTCAACTTAGTGTCTTTTCCTTATCCCTATATAGCTGTATATTATACTTCAGAAGCAAAGCACAATATTGAAAGTATTGTGTGTGCTATCCTGAAGGAAGGTACAAACCAAATACCTTTATTTTATTGTTTTAATTTTAACTAGACCAAAGTGTGAGATGCCAAAACTAACAGCTCTTTCAGAAATGACATTTTCAAGCTGTCATTTCTTTATCACAGCAGAAGGGTGTTGTGGCCTCATCCTGGCTCCCAGTGCTGGATCCAGGCTTACTTAGAAATGCCTAACTTTCTCAGGGAACTGCCAGCATTTTTGCCCTAACATCTGGATGGTATTCAGAACACCATATTTGCTGTCAGTACAATCTCTGGAAAATCATGGAAAGATAAGAACTGTTGAAGGCTCCTAGAAATATGATATTTTGCAGGCATTGAGGCAGTCCTGATCTCAGAAAGAAGACGATCAGTTTTGTGTTCATGGTAATGTCAGAAGACCTGGCAACACATATTGCCATGGGTCAGTAGCAAGGCAGGGCTAAAATTCCCGGAATCTCTTTTCTCCCAAGCTGTCCGGCAGATTTGTGCCTCCATCAGTCCAATAAATATATCATTGCCTAAAGGAGAGACAATGCAATCAAGTCTAAAAGTGAGTAAATGAGTATGAAATGCCCAGAAACAAATTTGAGGTGGAAATTAAAAGCAAATTACTTATCACCGGTGAAGGCTGCAGAACAGCCTGCTGCAATATTCCTTCCAAACAGCCTGGGTCGGCTCTTAAAGCATGAGGCAGAGGCTCTCTGTTAACGCCCTCCCTCCCTCCTGGAGGGGAAGTGACAGAGAAGAGGGAGAGAGGCATAAGGGTTGGAAATTAAAACTACTTTAATAATGCAATAATAATGGAAAATAGTATAATGATATTAATACTAATAATGGAAATAAAAGGAAAAGTGTACAAAACTGATACTGAGTTTCCCGATGATGGTTGGGGGAAATGGTAGGCCACAGCAGCTCGCGCCGCTGCTGCAGCAGAGCGGGCACCCGGACATCCCGGACTGGACTCCGCAGTGAACAGGAACCGGATTCAGGAATGCACGGATCGGGGTTGGAGACAGAAGAACGTCCCTCAGGGATGCCAGCTGTGAAAGAAAAGAGAGAGACCCTCGTGATCCCTTAGCTTTATACCGAGGATGATGTGGATAGGATGGAATACCTCGTTGGTCAGTTTTTGGGCACCTGTCCCATCTGCACTCTTCCGCAGGTGCCACCCTTTTACGACTTTTTACTCACTTAGCAAAAGGAGGGCCAGCAGTGGTCGTGATTCTCGTAGGGATAAATATAAACATGGGTCTTTCTGCATACCAATCCTACTGATACTTCAGTAACAACTATAAACATCGAGTGTTATCAAGTCCAAAAAGCAGTGTCTGAAAAACATGTAGCTGCGCTTTCAGAAAGTGTAGTTACTTAGAAGAAACTTCACTGAAGGAATAACTACTGGAAGGAGAATTGGTCCTGTTTTAGCCAAATCAGGACAACAGTTTTATGATGGAGCTTCATAAATGCATGTAGGGAATGATATGAGGTAACTCTGTCACTGTCCAGGGCCTGGTGCTTACCTCAGTTCTTGTGTCATAAACACTGGAGGGTGTAGTTTTGGGTCATGTTCTAGAAGACATGTGGCGAACTGTTTTTTTTTTTTATGATTGGACTCAATGGTCTTAAAAATCTTTTCCAAAGTGAATAATTCTATGATTCTATGATTCTAGATCACTTCAGGAGGGGAGGTAATGACTCCTGCCTACTCTACTGATGCAAAGAGAGGTCGGTGTGCTCTTCCTCTGAAGGGTCTGAGCATGCAGGGCCTTAGGGACCTGAAGGGACTCCCAGCATTAACAATCTCATCCTTCAGATTGCCACATCTGACCAGCTCTCCCCCATCCATCAGTGACAGCCAAAGGACAATCCATCGCTCCAGGGTATACTAATTTGATCTTCATCCTTGCAGCTGCAAAATTTAACTTTACCTGCACTACTAAGAAGCTCTGAACTGACTTTTCTCATGTGAGCATTGAAAATGTTTCTAAAAAATTATTTGTCAATCGTTTGTTATCCCAGGTTAGACTCAATGATTAGCTTCCTTATTCTACTTTTAGAGAGATTTGCAGCATGTAATTGATTGTTTTATATGTGTAGATACACTGGGTCTGGCTGGGATAGAGTTAAGTTTCCTCATAGCAACCCATAATAATAACTAAACTACTAATAAACTGCCTTTATCTCAGCTCCTGAGTTTTTCCATAGTATTTCTTCCCCTGTTGTGTTGAGAAGGGGGAATGAGAGAGTCACTGGGTGGGGGTCTGGCAGCCAGTCAAGGTCAACCTCCTCCACCAGAGAGTTTAGTAACAATAGAAAACTTTCAAGTGAGCTATAGCTGTTTCATGTACCATGTTCATCAAGGACTTAATGCATATCTTTATTTCTTGCCTGCTTTTATTTTAACTGTGAGTGAAAATTATATCACTTGTTTTTCCAGCTTGCACTTACTGAAAAACTTGCAGATAGTTAATGAAATTTTATAATTATGGAAAACCTGTGCTTCATGCTTGCTGATAAAAGCACAATTGGATGTCCATTCATTGTTTCAGAGACCATCAATAAAAATAGACATTTACAATGGAAAGAAGATAAATAAGCAGAGATGTCACTTAGCTGTTAAATGCCAGACCAATAGTGCCTACTATCTATGCTTTGATGAATCCTCCTTGTCTGAATAGCTTACAGTAAAAATGAAAATGGATTTTGCTTTAGATAGTTTACTTGATTCTTACTATTATTTTTATTGGTTATATGGTTTATATTTGATAATTTATTTTATTTATGTTTTAGAAGATAGATCATCATTCTGTATTTTAAGACTTGCAGATTAATTTACAAAGTCAGAGAGTATTAGCCAAATTTTAAATCTACATGACTAATGATGTGCTTTTCAGTATAAAAAAATGTTTGCTTAAAATCCACAGACACTCGTGGGGAGATTCACAAAGGAATTGGGAGCCCATGGCCGAAACTGGGAAACTGAAAACTTCTGTTTATATGATGCATAGCCCTGGAAGTATCTAAAATACATAGACACTCTCCTCCCCACCCTCCATCCCCCGATTAAGAAGTAATTGAGTTCACAAATTAATCTTTGGGCACTCCGGTAGCTCACGAAGACAGGAAAAATCATTCATACACATAGCACAGTATGTTAAGAGTAACTCACTACAAGCCGCAATCAACTCTGTACTGTGACAGAACTACTGTGCGTGTTGGGAGTTTCGTAATTATGCTTTAGTTAAAACTTTGCTATGTTCTTTGTTTGGGTAGGCAAGGGGAGTATTTCTATAGCATTTATGGTAGACGCAATGTAGATGAGAACAATAATGTGCTAACATAGAGAAATGTCGCTAACATGGAGGAAACATTACCTTTAATTCACCTCTGGGCTTCCACCACTGACTTAAACTGGAGATGTCTTTGAAGGTCAAGCAGTCATAAAGTTTGGCTTTCACTCACATTTATAAGATAAGCTCTGCTGCTTTTAGTCTGCAGATGGCAGATGTTAAGGGAAAGCATTTACATTGCGAGTCTCAGACTCCTTATATTTTCCAGTATATCTCCTGTCAAAGGCTCTCAGCCCTACCTGTGCCATTGCTGCAACAACTAAGCAACTTGACAAGCTTCAGAGAACTTGTGAATCTTCTGTTTTCTCACCCTGGCCCCCGACTAAGTGAGGGACCTCAGCTTGTCTAGCCAATTTGCTGCACCACAGGCTAGCTGCTGAAAGCCCTAGGTGCAACCAGTCTTCACGGAGGACTTCAGCTGGGTAACCTCCGTCTGGACACTGCGCCGGCCACTGGCACCTGGAAAGGAAGCCTTCAGGAAAAGGTCATGCCTCAATGCCTCCTTCCTGATTCCTTAACCTGGGGGAACTGCGGGTTTTTGTTAAGCAATTAGGTCTGCCACCTCTCCTCCGCTGAACTGCAATTATAAATTTAAGCACATTCTTTCTTCTGACAGACTGAGCACCTCTCAATTATCTCAATTCAGTATGTGAGGGCAGACTAATATCAAGAGTGCTGGCAATGGCTAGCTGGGATCTTGTTGCAATTTGCTTTTCCAGGTCAATACTTTGGAACAGGTTCTTTCACAATGTTAGGCTGCAAAAGAAGACATAAGGGAAACCCAAAGATTTTTAATAGTGGTTTTCACGGTAAACCGCCTGCACCACTGGTTAACACTACTTTTCAGTTGTTTGCAATTCATGTAACTATGGTTAATTAGTTTTATAAATTATTGACTTAGTGCTCAGTACACAATACTAAAAACAATTTAGTATTATTTCTTGTTTTGATACTCAATTTTCTACACAATTAGTGATGTTTTCTGGTATCTACATTAGCATGAAAATTTAACAATTTTTGGATTTTTTCTCATTAATAATGACTGTGTTGTCATTTAGGAGGAATTTGAGATGTGAGGCCACATTTTAGTTCATAGTTCCATGTCTTTTGCTTTTATTTTACTAACTGGAGAATAAAATCCCATGGTGATCAGAACTGGTTTCATATTGGATCAAAATAATGGTTTAACAAGCTAAACCAAAAAGTCTCCAGAAAAAAGAAACAAATAATTGCTTTTTTAATGCATACACAGTACACAATTCCATTGAAATCAGAGTACAAATTGTGTTATTTCTAACAATATACGACCAAAATTAAAGTTGCTTTGAAAATACATGCATATGTGCAAGTAAAATGGATCCAATTAAGTAATGATGTTTCTTTTATCTGAGGCTGTTGCAGCAGTTCAGTATGAAGAAGTAGAACAACCTGATCTCCTAATAATAGCCAATATGCTCATTTAGTCATAACTTGGAGCAAAAGGAGCAGTGAGTGCTTCAGAGCCGCTGTGGTGTAGTTCTGTGAGAATTTGTCACTTGACTCCTACTGACACCTGTGGGATTTGCAAAGTTGGGAACTGGAAGTTAAGGATGTTTGACGGTACTTTTTATTTATCTCAAAATCCAAACAAGTCTTACTGTCTCTTTCTAAAGCATTGTAGAACATTACATAAAGAAGGCGGCACAAGGCAATTGTGTTAATTCCCTTCTTCCTTCAAACATGTTTCTGAATTATTTCTTAGAGAACATGATCTTGCAGCAAAGAAAAATGCCATTGCTTTTCTTATTCTCAGAAGCATCCAAATGTCCTTTGAGAAAAATTAAACAGACACGTGAAAAAAAATTACAACCATTATTTGCTGTATCTAGCTTGTAAATAGGAGGACTTTTTGCTCTAAATGTCATGACTGACCTTCACTAAGAAAATGTTGTGCCTTACATGGCAATGATTTATTTTATTCTAGTACCTGACAACAGAAAGGGTTATATAAGAACACAATTTCCAGGCTTCAGATTAATAAAGAGAAACAATTTTTTTACCCAGTAGCAATTTAAGATATAAGAAAAATAGAACTATGCACTTGCAAAGTGGATATCTAAAACTTGGAGCTGGGCAAATTTTGGAAGTACAAAGATAGGTTTGAGTTGAATATCCACGGAGTATATATTAGTTTTGATTCAGACTGTCAAAAAATTAATATTGATTTGTTAGTGAGATCATATGAATTATTAAATACTGCAACTTGGTATTATCTCCTCACAAGGCTCATAGAAAAAAGTGGGAATAGCAGTTATATTACAATGCTAACAATTGGTGGCAGATTTTGTGATAAAAATGTCAGCTCTTTTACCAAGCACAAGGTGGATTTTCAGAGATTATATTTGTCAGTTCCTTTGCAATATTCAGGCCAGTCTGTATAGTTCATAACATATACACAGGTCTTGTTGGCATTCAACAAAGACAGAAATTGCAACAGTAAATTATGTCAGCAATTCCATGTGCAGAATATGAGATACAGAATACTCTTTTCATCTAGAAATGTTTTTTTCTAATTGTTTCCCAATTCCAACATTTGCCTCAACAAGTGAGAAAAATCACTTTTTCATGCCGTATGCCTGTTTCCGCTCCTCTGCCAAGCATATCTTATTTCCAGTACCTTGAATTTAAATGAGACTCCCATCCAGGAGAAAGAATTTTTATCTATTCCATCATATATAGGCAATAAAGAGTACATCAAACCAGTGTAAACACAAATGTTACTTTGTCAGCATTTCTTTTATTTAATGCCTTATGTGGAAAGTTCCATATTTCAATAATCCACTGACTTGTATTTCATTACCATTTTTCACCCAAGTCTGACAGAGTTTTGTGCCAGAAGGCACAGAATGGCAATATTGGCAATAATTAAAATGGACCGTCTTACATAGCACTTATCAGTTAGAGTATTTCTACAAGAATTCCTGCAATAGGGCTATCATTCTTCCATGATTGTAATCTCTAATGATTTTATCTTAGCTTTTGTGGATATTCAGTGCTATTCTTTGAAAATTTCAGATCTTGGAAATACATCATATATATGAATTTCAACTTTCTTTTAAAAAGCTGATCTTTAAGGACTCCAAATTCACAAGGTTTGATTTTCTTGGATATTATTTTTTAAATCCACCTTCTTTCCCAGTATGTCCCCCAGTGCTGGAAACTCTAACAGCACATGTATGATTTTGCTTACTTTGTTTAGCATGACTTGCATCCTGTGTGATATAGGTGCTCTTTAGGCAGAAATTTGAGAAACCTTGCAAAGACTGTAGCTCATTTTAGACTTTCTCTCTCATCTACTCTTGTAAGCATGTCTGTTCCCAGACAGCTGACCAGGGAGGCTCTCGTGCAGACTACTGTAGTCTCGTCAGGCTGCAGGCCCACCCATGGAAATGTCTCTTGTCCACTAAGACACATAGGTCCTAGTTAATTTGTGCATCACTTGTGTGCTACAAGTACCTTCTGTAACATTTGGCTGCTTTGTTCTTGCTCTGTGATCATTTTAATTCTTGTGGATTACTTTTAGCATTTTTTTTCAGCTTTTTGAGCAGCACTTCTTAACATCTCCACCTGCAGCATGAACCCACCTTGCCTGGTCCCTGTAGGTATAGTCTCACAATCAGTCTTCTCCTCCCTCAACCCTGTCTTTTTGCCCTGTCCTGGTGTTTTGGATAGCTTGATGCATTCTAAACCCCTCGAATTCCATTTGTCATCCCTTAGGATGTGAGAAATTTGAGCACTGGGGGAGAGAACAGTCTGTGAGTGGATGTGGTCACAGCAGAGCTGCGAGTGTGGTGTGCCAGGTGGGACCCCAGGGTCAAACAGCAACGTGCACAGCAGGTGATCATAGGAGCAAGACAGGAGGTAACTCAAAGTGATAGATGGCATCCCTGATACCTCCCGCAGGAGGCAGTCAGTTCTCAAGCACCATTTCAAAATCATGTCCCTCTTCTTGTTTTTTATATAGCACTTTTAATACCACTTTCTGAAGTCAGGAAGAACAAGACAAAATCTCTTGGAAGTAGTCGAGACTTCATAAAGCTGGTATCTCAGATTCAAATTGAACTTTGGAAGGAAGAGCAATGAGAAACTTTACAGTGACTGTTGCAAAATGAATTAGGAAGAGAGCTGATACTAGGAGTCTGGCAGATCTAAGTCTGGGCTAGGGGAAAGCTTTAGCCAATCCAGGATTTTGACTGGTTTTCCTTTACATTAATTTTGATACCTTGCAATGTTAAATCAATCATGACAGAATTGAAAGAGGCAAAAAACTAATTTTTTTAATGTCTTTCTGTAACAAAACCATTTTTCAGGTTGGAGCATCTGTCAATAGATGCAGGCAATTAATTTACCAACTGTTTCCCGTCTTTCATCTTTAGAACTTTACAAGCTGAAGTTGTATATTATTCAGCCATTCAATATAGTTATACATAATGTGAAACCTAGTTGTGGTTTAGATGCATAAGACAGAAAAGTGAGGACAAAAGAGTTGAAAAAGTAGCTCTTGGCTACATGTTCATAAATAACCCCCAAAATGGAGATCCATTGAGGACATCTACAAATTTCCCAAGCTTCTGGATTTGTTTTACAATCATGTTAGGAGTACAGAAAATACTTTTGTACATTACTGTAAATTACTAGAATGATAAGAATTTCTGGACAAGGCAGAGTTAAGCAGGAAAGCTAAAAGGAATATTAAGTGCGATTGCTTTATGTCATGATCATTTTAACTTCTCTGTTCACACTGAATGCAATCAGACAGTTCTGTCTTTTCTCTGCAGTTTTCTAGGGGTTATGGATAAAATTTATTGGGATAGCTTGCCATAGAACAACTATTTATTTATAGGATAAAAAGCAATGTATTCTTGCCTGAAACTGGAATTTACAATGCCTTACATTGCACTTATGAAACACTGTATTGAGTGCATCTGAATGGTGCTATTATTGCTTACAAATGCACAAAACCGTCAATTTTTGTCAAACACTAAAATTGGAAAGGCTTTTTCTATTATTTCTGATTAGTAAAAGAATGAACATCTTTAACCTGATTGTCTCTCAGTATCTGACAGGTAATTCTAACAACAAATCTGAACCTGTTGTTACACCAATCTTTACATAAATGTCTTTCTTTTGAGGGTAGGTTGTCCAAACGGTGAAAAATAATTTTCCTGAACATGATTCTGGTCTTCTGTGAAAGAAATGTATTCATAGTAACAGAATTATATAGATCTTAAATTGTAGTTCAGAAATATATGACTCCTTTAGAATTGAATTTAGCTGGGACTTCAAGTCCCATGGGACATAAGAGCAGAAAATACTCCTTGTTTCTAACAGTATTAGAACTAGGGAGCATCAAATGACATCATCACTGAACAGGTTGAAACAAGCAAACAAGAAATGTATTTTTACCTGAATACATATACTGTGGAAACTCCGCCAAGCACTATTCTGGATGTCAAAAGTGCAAATCAGTTCAAAAAGCAGTAAGACAAACTCAAGGAAGAGAAATGCATCAGGACTTTAGCAAACAAAAATATCTCTGGCTCCGGAAATCCCTAGAGAGTTTGCTGAAAGCTGGGACAATAGAGCAGGATAAATACAGAATAAGCCTGTATCTTAAAGGCTTTCCTGGTTCTCACAGACTTTCTCTAATCAGCTGCCACTTCTTATGGTCAAAGACAGACCATTCAGCAGACAGACTCTCGGTCTGGTCCAATATGCTCTTCCTGTTTTCTTGTATATTATGCAGCCTCCCAAAACCTAGTGAATCTCCTCTTCACACATTTGATCTAGACGTGCAGATTTTTTCACACAGGTGTATTTCATTCCCACAGTGGAGCTGCTGAGTGGACACTTAACTCATACAAATAACTTGTGGGGGCTCTAAATTATTGCCAAGTTAGTGAAACATTTGTTATTATTTACTTAGAAAAGAGTCCAAAGGAACAGCATAGCCATGAGGAAAGCTATTCTTAAAAGAAAAACCAGTTATTCTTTTGCCATCGCGCACACCAAGGATCTTATGCCTTCTGTCATTATAGTCAGCAGAGACACAATTTATAAAGTACCAATGTGACTGGTAGACTCAGACTTGAGCCTGTATTAAGACGACTCTCTAATCAAGACAGAAGTTATTCATAAGATTTATGCATACCTTCTGACACCATATCCTCTAGCTATTGAGACCTTTTTCCACAAATAAGACAGGTTGCCAGGGTGTTCTGACACTCTACACTGCAGCAAGTTTTATGTATCATCTCTCTAATTCTACATGCTCCATTGTTTCTTCTGCATATGCTTAAGTTTGTTTCCAAGAAAAATTTAATCTCTGATTTCTGTTGCAATATTACAATGAATTTTGGGGGTGGGAATTGACATTTCATAAGTTAATTTGTAAAATTAACTAGATTAGTCTATTTTTTTGCTATAATTACTGGTTGTTTATTTTTTCCTGCAGAAATTCCTTCATCTAATGTTATTTTATTATCTACTTAAGACAACTGGTGAAAATTCAGTACATTAAGGTAAGGTCGATATTTATTTTACCTTAATTAATATAGCATTTCAGCCTTAATATTTCAGTTTTAGGTAGTTGAATATCATTTTAATTTGGATGTGAATGTTTATTTGCACAATCACAGGTTATAATTAATTGATGTGGAGATACCTAGTGTTCTTGCAGATTCAAAACAAGAATCAGAAAATTCGATACTCCAATCAAAGTTTGATAAAAGACTTCAGCATTTTGTCTTGGGAAATCTTTTAAAAAAACCCCACTGTTGTGTTGAACATGTGTTTAGAATATTTTCTGTAGACATGTGCGCTGGATCTGGATAGGATGAATTTAACTTTCTCCATAGCGGCCCATATAGTGCTTTGCTTTGCATTTGTGGCTAAACCAGTGCTGGTATATAACGTTTCGGCTCCTGCTGTACAGTGCTTGCACAGTACCAAAACCTTCTGTCTTTCTCACTCTGCCCTGTCCCCACGCCCACAATGAGTAGATCGGGGTGGGCAAGGGGTCAGAGGGGATACCACCAGCACAGCTGACCCAAACTGACCAAAGGGATATCCCATACTGTATGATGCAATGCTCAGTAATAGAAGATCAGAGGAAGAGGTGGGTGTGTGCATCCTCATTACGGCATCTGTCTTCTCAAGCAACCGGTACGTGTGCTGAGGCCCTGTTCCTCAGGAAGTGGCTGGACATACGCCTGCTGCTGGGAAATGACAAAGTAATGCCTTATTTTGGATTGCTTTCACACATAACTTTTACTTTCCTTACTCGTCTGCAACTAATGAGTCTTCTTGTTTTATGTCTATTTTCTCCCCATCCTGTAGGAGAGGGGAGTGAATGAGCTGCTGAGTGAGAGTTTGACTGTAAACAAGGCTAACCCAATACAAAGTGACTCAGTTTTATTTCCATCAGTTAACTATTCTCCTGTTTATCTAATCCACAAATAGCAATCAGATGAAAATAAACTTTTTCCTCATTCTCATCAATGTTCTTCTTATTTACTACTTCATAGCCCCATTTTAATCCCACTAATTCTGTAAATCTTTGCCTTCTTACACTGCTTTAGCAGCTGCTCTATACAGTACGAACAACAGAAGCAAAGACTTTGATCCACACCTTTCCATGTCTACATGTAAACGTTCTCTAACTTGGGAAAGCACACTTTGAAAACCCTTGAATAGCTGGAATTTATTGAAAAATGTAATGGAAAACAACATACCATGGGAAATTTTCAATAGTTTAAAAAAATTATTTTTAGAAGTATATGCTTTTTACCCACCCATTTTCTTCTGTTTTCCTCTCTTTTTAATAGTAAATACAATAGCATGGATTATCCACCACTCTTTTTTTACTTAAATTTTTCTAAACTTCTTCAAATTTGAAATTAATCTGTCTTCATCTTTATTTATCATTGCTTTATAAGCTAACTCTTTAAACTATAAATAAACACGTTCTAAAAAGAGTAAATGAGTATCAAGGTTATCAGATGAGTTAGCTTATTTCCTCTGAATAAACTAAAGGATTATTCCAGTTACTTTTTCTGATGAATGTCAAAAAAAAAAAAAACAAACCACCAAACTAAAAAACTTATAAAAGAGTGAAAACTAGAACAGTCTGTTTGGGGCTTATCTGGAAAAAAAAAATAATGTTGTGGGAAAAAAAAAGCCTTTTGAGATGGAGATCAATGTAGATTACAATACAGATGACTACACCTGACCCGGTTATAAAAGCATGGCTCTTTTTTTAGAGGTTTAGTTTAGTAAGAGACTAACTGTGCCCTAGAATTGCCTCCTCCTCCTCACTGATAATGGGAGCCCAGAATGAGAAGCTCAAATATAAATATGTACACTGGGGAGATGAAGCCAGCTGCATATGCTCTTGTATACATATATTACCCTTGCAAATGTGCCAGAATCTCATTGTTTTAATGGTGAGAAAATGTAAACTCTAAACTTATTTATTGGTTGTTTATATTCATTAATTCTTAAGATAGTGTTCTCCCTGGGCAGCATCTGATGAAGAATTCTGACACTGTATTAAGAACGTCTTGGCTCTATCACTTGAGAATGCCACAGTTCCTGGTGGTATTTTTTCCTCTAAAATTACAACATCAAAATCAAATTGAATCTATACCAGGGTTCCAGAATGGCACTTTTATTTTATTTTTCTCTTCCAAAGTAAGTTTGACGAAAGCAGATTCTGCTTTATTGATGTAATTCCTTAGGTCTGGACTCTCTTTAGTCATTTGAAAAACCTATGTAGCTTCAGTTGCTAACTACAGGTCAAAGTTTAGTTCACTGTGTTAGCATGTAAAAGCAAATGTGTAAAGAAATACTGAATTTCTCCTCCCTCAGACAAGCAAGGGTATTCAAGCAGAGACTGAACTGAAACAAGATCTACCACTGTCATTAGGAACTCATCTATGCAATAAGACATTTTATTCACTTAAAAATATTGTAAAAAAATGTATTTTTATTTCTGTGTATGTCATACAATGTGAATTAAATTTTCTGTCTATTAGTTGGAACTCAAAGCCTTCTGCTTATTACTGTCTGTGGAATAGAGATATTGATTCCAAAACACTTCTCAGTGACACTTTTTTTTCAGAACCTGTAAGTTTACCATGCTCCAACATTTATACTCAAGTTTTCTATCTTGAGTTTCTGAATTATTTAAAAATAAATAAAACACGAGTAAAGAGGTTTTCACAATGAGATTGGAGAGATAATATTGCAGGATCATATTAAAAACACTAGTAAGAAAAGCAATATTGTGACTGTTTGGCAGGAAGGTAAGGTTTTCATGTTTCCACAACTGACATTGTCACTCTACATTTTGGACTCTGGTTGAAAGTAGACCAGTGCTAAACCATACCAAAAAAATTCCTGCAAAATTGTGTTTTAGTGGAATCTTCAGAGAGTTTCATAGTTCATTTTTCAAATGTTCTGCATGCCAGGTGCACACTGTGAGACTGTGCTGCTGCAGCTGAGTAGCAGTTTGAGTGCAGTTGTTTCTCCTGGGTGCCAACAGGTCATTGAGATGGGGCCTGAGAACAGGTGGGCTGAGTACTGTCAATTTGGAGCAGAAAGAAACAGCCGCTCCACAGCTTAGAGGTGCAAGGACCAAGGCCCAGGAGAATGAGAAAACAAAATAAGGCAATAGCAGGGGACAGAATTGGGATAAAAAAGGTTGAAATAGAGGACCACAGAGAGAAAGCAAGAGCAGGAAAGCCTGGCATCAGCAGCAATAGTACCAAGCCTGGATTGCCTCCAGGCGTCCTCAATCCCCACCTTTGTCTCCTGACAACAAATATCTGTGATAGCTCCCAGTTCTGATGTGTACTCACCTTTCTAGCCACTGTGCCATGTAGGGGTTACTAATGGTACCAGGGCTGCCTGTGGTAGGTCCTCTTGCAGCCTTCTGAATAGTGGTTCTGAAGGGTTTGACTCTCAAAAAAGCACAGCTTGGTTCCAGAGGAAAAGATTTCTTCTCTTTTTTCTGCCTCAACAACAGCGGGCTTTTTTCCATGTTTTTAAAAGCTAATTATAATTGATACATGAGGAGTGTTGAGATTGCAAGGTCAATTACTCAGAAGTTAGAAAAAAGTCAGAATTAAGGTTGCCTATATAGCCTTAATTAGTCTGTCTTAGAAGTAAGTATTACCATCTATAATTACATTAGTGCATGTAATTTTTTTCATAGCATTCTTTCTTCATTCAGTTCACAGACTGCAAATCAGGTTTTATGATGAAAGAGATTGTTGACTGTAGGATACCAGAGTAATTTTATTTTCAGAAATTTTTTTCAGCTAATGAAGCAGGAGCTGAAAGAAAGAAGATTTAATAATTGTGGATGTTGGATGCTTCCCAAAGAAATCGGATTTTATCAGAGAGTTCCTTTGTGGTGCTGGGCAAGTCACACTCACGCCAGTGTGGGCTTTTCATCTCTTCTGTGCCTGGTGGTTCAAATCTGGTACTGGGTATTAACAAAATACAATGTGCAGAGGCTCTTATCATAATGCATAAGTGTAGGGTGTCAAATTAGGGTTACATCTGAAACCTTAATTCTGGTATTTTCTAACTTTTGAGTACTCATCTGGCAATATTTTAATTATTTTGAATTAAAAATTCATTTGAATTAAAGTTTGAGTTATTTGAGTTTAAATTTTTTGAGTTATTAAAGGTTAAATTATCTGAGTTCTTTTGAATTAAAAACTCCTCCTTTTTGAGAGCTTTGTTTGTGCATTTCTTAGATTTTAAAGGGAACAGGGCTATTGACACCTTAGTGCCAATCTTGATTTTTTGTCAACCTGACGAAAGAATCTGTAATTGTATCATTTTGAATTATGACCATGCCTTTAACATTCAGAATGGATTTGAGTCACAGCTGTGAAAAGCAATGGCTAATTCTTAAGTTTCCTTATCTTTCTTTCTTTTCTGTGGCTAAATCGTATGTTTCCTTATCCTTCTTCCTTTCTGTAAAAGTCTAAATTTATTGCCATGACAACAGTAAAGTTAATGTAAACTATATCTAAACTATCTGTTAGTTAAAATTAACTAACTAGCCATGAAGGGAACAAAGTTCTAGAAAATACGGTCGTGATAAATCATACCTGACATGACTTAGGTATAGTTGCTTTTGTCACATGACAGAGGAGAAGCTAGGGCAGTACATTACAGGCCCATTCCTCTTCATAATCAAATACCAATGCTTTTATCTCACCAAAGTAAACAGTTTGTGGGTGGTGTCCTGCATCCTCTTCCTCACCATTGGGGCATTCCTACTGAGAAGTATTGCTGAAGATATGTTGAGATGCTCCACATAGGATCGCTTTCCAAGGTCCTCTCTTGCTCTGTTTTCTGATTCTTTGATGTGCTTCTCTAAGAAGTCATGCAATTTGTGATAGTTGCATGACAAGGATGTTGTTTCTCATGGGCTCCTATAACATCAACCAGTGGCAAATGCTTACCTTGGATGTCTAGAACTCTCAGGAGAAAATCTATGTGAACATCCCCAGGGTGAAGGTTCCTTCTATAGCTCTCACTCTGAGTGCCTGAGTGAGGGAGCAGGCAGCAGCAATCCACTTGGTCTTTCAGTTCAGCTCAGATCTCTTTTGGTAAGAAGTGCAGCGATCTTCCTGCAACTGACAGACGAACAGTATGTACAGAAGATTCAGAATCTGGGATTAGAATAAAAATTATCAGTAGTTGTATCATAGTCCCTGTCTCTGACAATAATTAATATCTGGCTCTTTTACACTGCTTTTTATCAATGGATCTCAGGACGCTTTACAAGAAAAGTTTCTTTGACCATATTTTATTTAGTGTTTTGTCCAGTGTAGCTTTAAATGTTAGTGTTCAAAAATATGCTACGTTTCCACTACACTTGCAAAGCCCCAAGGAAGAAAGAAAATGAAGAAGCATTTACCCACATGCCACATAAAACTTAGTGATGAAACCATCAGAGGATAAGGATCAAGGCAGACTCTATGCAGTTTCCCTTTGATAATCACTCTTGTCATTTCAGTTCACATAGTCACCTGGAAACTCAGCTCAAATAGAAAAAAAAGGAGTGAAAACAAACAGAGTTTCAAAAGTTTTTCAAAACTGAGTAGCCTTTCTATGTACAGAAAACAGCACTTAACTTCTGAAATTATTTTTTTTTAAATGAACAGTTAATTTTCTAACTTACATAATGGAAACCATAAATATTTTCATTATATATCTAATGGTAATCAAAGTTGTGCTATCAAAATCAAAGATTGGTCTCAGCAACTGGAAGCATGTCAGACTAGTTTGATTATAAATATATCACTTTCACTTCCATGGTGGTGTTTTGACTAGAGTTACATTCAGCTGCTTTATTTTTCGGTAGAGCTAACGGCCAGGTTGACTTTTACAGCTGTGGATGTGGGAGCAGCTTTTGTGTGCAAGGATTTTCCTTATATTTATTGTGAATAACTTCTAACCTAAACGCTTATTGGATTCATCTAACTGAGTTTTCATATTAATAAAAAACCTGAAATGTTGACTGACTGCTTAGGTTAAAGATGAAAAACAAGTGTAGATTAAGAGTTTTCCAGAAAACCTGTTTTTAAATAGAGCTAATTTGGCAAAAGGTAAATTGGAAGAAAGAATCTGATTTGAAAGAAATTAAACTTCTTTTTTTTTTACATTTCAAAACTGTTGATGTGTCCTTTGCAACACTTTCAAGTGAAGTTTCATTAATTTGAATTTCAGCTTTAAAAAATATTTTCTCTTAATTTATACGTAAAATGATTAAATCATTAAAAAGGAAATAAAATACATTTTCAGGATAAAATATTTCCACTTCTCTTATACTGTACCATTATCATTACATTAAACCACTTTAGGTTGAATTTTCATTTTTGTCTTAAAGAAAGTTTTGACTCTTATTGAGATAAAACAAGATTTTCCGCTCAGGTTTATTAAGTGTGAATTTTGCCCTAGGCAAAAATTGGGCGTGATCTATTTGATTACCAAAATTAGATCAGATTTATAACTGATGAACTATGCTTTCCAAATCTATATTTTAAAATATATATTTACTTTTCTGCTATGCCACAACAGTGCCACAGCAAGAACCCATGGTATCTAGAAATGGGCTGTATTAGTCACATTTCAGCATAAATCACCTTAAGCTATCCTTAGAGTATCAAAACTCATGTACTACATAAAACAGCTATATCTTATGAAATATTAAAACACAGCATGATAGCAACATAGTACAGTCAATTAAAAGAACATTATCAAATCAAATTCAACAGTCTGCATCTTTTTTAAAAAGATACTAGCTAGATTTTTGTGCTAGTACTGAGAGATTTTACCTCATTTTTAGAAAGTTTCCAACTCTGCTGTTTCTTGAAAAGACATCGAAAGTCAAGACAGGAAAGGCAAAGGAGCAGAAAATAGCTTGTATCCAAGCGCTTTCTGCTCAGTTTGCTCTGGTTAAAAAGTCCTCCCTGTTTCTTGATTTGAAACTGGGATTTGAGACTTGTATCTCCCTAGACTTATTTTACCCACTATTCTTAGAAAACTTCTTTTTTCATGACTTTATTTTTTATGTATCCATATAGTTTAAAAGACATTAGGAAGGTCTTATATCTTGGTGGATGTTACACCCAGTTGGGAAGATTAACTCCAGTCCATGCTTCGAAGAGTGTGTAGGTAATTATATAGTTATACACAGCTTTGATAGAGAAGACTCTAAGTTTATTACTTACCTGAACAAACTGCACACAGCTTGGTGCCTATGCTGCTTACTTAGTAGCCATCAGGAACCTAAATCTGTGTCTTTTGATACACAGGTGGATGTGCTGACCTATCTATCATTTATCATGGAAGTAGCAGTACTAAATAAATCTCCTATTTGAATTTCAGTGTGCTGTGAGTAGACCTTCCAGAGATGCTACTGGCAAAGCAAAAGTTTTAATTGTCATATAAAATTAGTTTGATGAGGCTCGATTAATGTTTGTTAATCTCACTAGGCTCATGCCTGAACAGTCACTCTAAGCTTATTGAAGAAAATCAGAGATTTAATTCAGCAGAAGTATGGATCTGAGTTAACATTCTTTATCACTAAAATTAAAGTGTCTGTTTTCCAGTAGGGTTTCAGCTTGTTATCTTCTTTCCTTTTCACATGGCCTAGCAGAAGCGGGTGGTCTGGCATTAACAAAAGCTGCCCTAGGGAAAACTCTGAAGATTCACTCCTTTAAACACGCCTCATTTTATCTACTTAACATATTCATTCTCCAAGATATTCTTACACACATTGAGATTAATATATTAAGGTGTCTAATTCTTATTACCTACACAAATCACTCTTTTAATTAACATCAAACTTACATTAGCAATTATTATCATATTACCATAATTATATCATTATTATAACTTAAACTTGCAGATAATTTATTGCCTAAAACCAATTCTACCAAACAACTCAAATGTTGAAACTTGTTACAAATAGCATGCCTCTGTTTTCCTTTCTAGCCAACAAAGTTACTTTCTATTATGAGTTACTTGCTGAGTATTAGGACAGCATCCTGTAACGCCATAACCATTATTTAGTTTTCTTACATGAAACAAGTTGAAATTTTCTTCTACTGGGTGAACAATGGCTGCATTGGGATCAACAGTTGGAAGACTTCTGACCTGTCACCTTCTGGTCAGAGGCTGTTGTCCCAGGCTAGGAGCAGATGCATCCATCATACCAAAACCTTATGGGACGGATGGTGTTGCCACCTCAGCTGTGGTGACTCATTTGAAGGCCAATAGTGTCTACTAGGAAGAGATGTAACTAAGCTGAACAAGAGAGGGAAAAAAATCATGGCAAGCAGAAGAGACTTCCACTTTGTAAGAAAGGCAGAAGTGAGATCTTCAAAATTATAGAATTATCTCAGTCCCTGGAAAGAGGTTAAGTCAATTTTTCTTTAAGTTCAGTTCTAAAGGCGTGAAGGAGAAGGCAGCAATCAGAAACAGTTAAGATGGATTCACAAAGGGTCAATCATGCTTGTCCATGCTCAGCTGTATTCAAAGGGAAGTGCATGTCCATTTCCAGTCTAGATTGCATCCAGTGACAAATGTTTCAGTTAACAACTCCAGGGACAGATACTTGACGGAAACCTCAAGAAGTTCAACAGGCAACAGTGCCAAGTTCTCCACCTAGAGTGTGGTAATTCTGTGGTATAGGATAGGAAGCTACTGCCTGAGTAATAGCCTGAAAAGCACCTGGGGACTATGGAGATTCAACGTCACACTAGAGATGAACCAGAAATGAAATTCCATTGCAATTAATAATATAGCTCTAAAATATTAGGCTCTATTAGAAGAAACATGACTACCATATTGAGGGAGGTTATAATTCCCCTGTAGCTGGCACTGGTGAAGCCACATGTGGTCTACTGCACCCAGTATTGGATCCTCTTTTTTAAGACAGATGTGGAAAATCTGGTAGAGCTTCAACAAAGAGTCAGAACTGTCAGAAACCTTGAGCATGTGAGAAATAAGAAGAGGCCAAGGAAGCTGAGATTCATTAATGTGGTGTGGAGGTAATTAAGAGGTGATCTAAGAGATGCCTGAAATTACTTGAATGCCAGTTATAAAGACGATAAGACCAAATTCTTTTTGGTAGCAGCAAACAATAAAAGAAGGGACAAAGGTCACAACATCTGTCTTGGTGGTTCAAGTTGGACATTCTTAAAAACAAAATCAGCAGAGTAGTGCAGTGCTGAACCAAGTTACTCAGAGAGCTGGTGAAGTCTCCAGCCTTGGAGCTTTTCAAGACTTATCTGGACAAAGCCATAACTGATCTGACCTAGTGCTGTTTAGAGCCCAGCTCTGAAATAGAGGTTGGACCAGCTGATGCTCCAAAGGTACCTTCCATCCAACATTTCTATGAGTCTATTTTAGACATCTACAACAGCGTGAATTTAGTCATACTGTAAACAGCATTGGCTGCAATGTTTTATACTATTAAGGAAAGTATGGATGAATTCTTTAGTCATAGCTAGTGATATCCTTAGAGACTTCAGGGTTGAGTTTCATCTTTCTAAATGTAACTGTCTATAGTTTGAGTTAGTCACCCTCTACCCCCCTTTTCACCATTTGCAAAATGCAATTCATCTCATCACAGACTAGTCAACCAAAAGAGGTCAAGTTAATTGCGTGATAAATGTAACTATTTCTTTCATTGACTATAAAGGAGACAAGTTTAACTAACTGAGGTATAGATATCTACCTGTATATGTTCTCAATTGTTTGTGTGAATCCTCCTATGAATTTTTAAATCATCCAGTTAAGAATGGAATTTTTTATGTTGAGTCCATCTTCATATTAGACATTATCATTGAAAGCACTGATTGCTTACTAAGTCCTTAAAATGAAATGTTAGTTAACTTTATTGAAAACAAAAAACCAAAAAATGTCAGTATGTATTGGATGTTAGCTCTAAAAGCAGTGTAGTAAACATTGCATATTACCCATAACAGAGAAATTTTTACAAAGGCAGAGATAAAATTATTAATGGACTGATCATCATGCAATCATGTATGTATTTTACTCTTACTCGTAAAGAGATTAATGACCATTATATAGTGACAAGACATTCTAAACACTTAGGTAAATTTCTATAATCATGATTAAACTTACACTGTAGAGATTTGAAAAGGGCAATTACACTTTCAACAAGGACACATAAAGTGATAACCTACAAAATATACTATTTTAGGAAATCAACATTTCTTCAGTTCAAGAATTCCAAACTGCATATAATTTGGTTTGTGGCACTGAACTTTGGTTTCTTGCAAGATGTCAGGTTACTGAAATGAGAAAGGAAAAATATGCACAATTTGAAGTCAAATAAATTTAAATTAAAAAAACCGTCCAGACAATAAGTAAATTTTTTGACATTTCTTTTGACTTGTACTATTCAATTGTTTGTCAGTTTTCATCAGTATCCGTAGAATTTTGTGGTAGTGATAACTGGGAATGGAAACATGGGTTAGTACCTTAACTTCTCATGTATTCCTTCAATCAATTTTATATGAAGTCTTATTTTGTTTCAAAAAGTAACAGAAAATGAGAAACACATGCTCTAAATTAATGACAGTCCGGTCACCAGATGTTTCCAATTTAAACGTTTGCCAAGGTCATAAATCAGTTTCGTAAGATTCTGGCCTACTGAAGCAGGTTGCCACTGGCTGTTATTTTTTACCTCATCTGTGCAGTGCAGATATTGTCCACTACATCCACACAAGATTGGAATTATTAACAATATGTTCTAGGACATCTGAGAAAAATTCTCCTCTGTCTTTTTTAAGTTCAATTTAGGTGTTCAGCTATAACAGATAAGGTAATTTGACAGCATGATCTTTAAGATACATATTTCCAGTTAATATATCCCACCGGGATCAAGAAATAATATAGCAGATTTTAATTAGGATGATTTGCATGAAACGTTTTGCATAGCTAACTAATATGAATAAGGCTTTATTGCATAAACTATGGAAATCAGAGTATTAATTTGACAAATGCATTAAAAATAGTATTACAAAGGACACATTAAGAAAAGAAGAATAAGCAAATAAAACCCTAAAACCCCCCAAACTTCTTTTTCCTTCCTTTTTTTTTTTTTTTTAAACTTCTGAAAAATTTTCTATTGTCCATCTCCAGTGTAATTTGTAGATGGATATCCCAAATCCAGTCCACTAGAACAACTGGTGTAATGAAATAGAGCCACTGACCTCTAGGTTAGAGATTAACTCCTAGGACAGAATCATTTCAAACCCCTAAGCGTGTACTGCAGGGACATCCCTGCTCCATACTAGAACTAAACCAGCAGTGGTCCGTCATGGTTTAATCCCAGCCGGCAACCAAGCACCACACACCCGCTTGCTCACTCCCCCGTGCCAGCAGGATGGAGGAAGAGAATCAGAAGGGTAAAAGTGAGAAAATTCATAGGTTGAGATAAAAACAGTTTAATAATAGAAATTAAATATAATAATTATATTAATAATATATTGTAATAAAAATAAAATAACACAGAGAGAGAAATAAAACCTCAGAAAGACAAGCGATGCAAATGAAAACAATTGCTCACCACTAACAGACTGATGCCCAGCCTGTCCCTGAGTAGTGATCCCCCTGCCAACTTCCACCCTAGTTTATATACTGACCATGACATCATACGGTATGGGATATCCCTTTGGTCACTGGGGTCAGCTGTCCCGGCTGTGTCCCCTCCCAACTCCTTGGGCACCCCCAGCCTCCTCGCTGCTGGGATGGGGTGAGGAGCAGAAAAGGCCTTGGCTCTGGGTAAAAGCCCTGCTCAACAGCAATGAAAACATCCCTGTGTTATTAACACTGTTTGCAGCACAAATCCAAAACACAGCCCCCTACCAGCTACTGTGAAGAAAATTAACTCTATCCCAGTCAAACCCAGCACATGGTCATTGTCATGTCCATATTCTACATTCATGATTTAATTTCCAGTGAAAGGAACTCTGGATAATAGCAGTATGTATGAAACACAATATGCTACAACAGGCTCCAGTCTGGATAGCTGAGGATCAGGAACTCCAGGTATCGTTCATCATATACTTGCAGAGCAGGTAGTAAGTTACTGAAAATCTCTTTTTCAGTGGTCAAGAACTCTCTTGTATTATCTTCAGACTGTCTCTGGATGTGTAAATTGTCTATTCACAGTTGTATTTCCTTTTGTATTTGAAATTAATTGGTGTCCTTTCATGAGATAAGTACTTGTATTCAATAAAAAAATACTTTCCTTATGCAGCATATCCGGTACAAGAAATTTGCTTTGTTGTATAAATTCCATTCTCGCTTTCACATTTGTGCTAATGTGGAAACTTTCCAGTTAAATCAGTGTTGCAACTTGCATTATAGCACTTTAACATATCACTGTTTAGCTTTTTATATCTTTGCAAATCAAATCTTCAGAATTTTCTAAAGGCATAAGAAAGGATATTCCATATTGGGTTTGTGGTTCAGTGTTTTGTCTTCAAGGTCTGTATGGGGAATAACAGATGCAGAAAATATACATATACTCACACACATATGTGCACATACATACATATATTTGCCGAATATGCTTATTCTGGTATTTCTGTCCCCTCAACATTTCCACTGAGAGTGGTTTGTGTGTATGTGTATATACATATATGTACTTACATACATACATGCACATATATATTTGTGTACTTTATAGGCATAAGTATACGGCCTATGCAATGATGTGTCTGTCTGTATACTACTGAAGATTATTTACTGTTATTAGTTGAATTTTGCCACTTAATTCTGATTAGGCCTGGAAATGAATTGGCTCAGGAGTAAAATGCATACTGATATGTATGTATAATCCAAATTGTCCGAAGTAAAAATTTTTTGTCTTCCTATTATTTAATCAGCTTTGAAGGATAGACAAGAACAGAGTTTAGCACCTTCCGCAAATGGCAAAGAGATACTGTAG
The DNA here is from genome assembly GCF_000690535.1 of Cariama cristata. Taxonomy (NCBI): domain Eukaryota; kingdom Metazoa; phylum Chordata; class Aves; order Cariamiformes; family Cariamidae; genus Cariama; species Cariama cristata. Next base: position 78,374 of record NW_009612270.1, read on the forward strand.
CAGAGCACAGTAATGATGAAAAGGTTAACATGAAAAGTAAGTTATTAAAACTATTTAGGACAATCTTTTCAAACATCTGTGTTCCTGCAGGCTCATAAATGGTACTTTTATCTGATTAGACCTGACAACACAACACTAAGACAATCCATTAGAAGGCAGATTCTTGCAACAGAAATGAATGGTGTTGCTACTTTGAGTAGAAGTCTAATAAAGACATCTAGGCAGCTCCTTAGATGTCTCAGATTCACAGGAGCACCAAGATGAAGAACACCATTTCCTAACTTGAAGGTGGGAGGTATAGAAAAAGCCATCAGAGTAGTCAAATCTGGGAGACCAACTCAGATCTTCCAATGCAATTGTCAGCTCTGGCATCAGAAGTTGAGACATACTTTGTGTTCTATTTCACTTGTCAATCACCTCCAGTTATAAAACTAAACTTACTTAGTTTCATGTTTTAGTCCCATGTTTAACTGTGTTTCGGGAGCTGGTATGTACAGATACAGGGACTTCCAAGTGTAATTGGTTAGATTTATGCAACTGAAGGATGATTAGATATCAAAAAAAAGAAATAGAGAATAAAAGCTGGTCCACCTAATCCTATAATACAGCCCTATAACACAGATGAATTTTTGCTATTTTAAGAGAGTCTATCTGCAGATATAAAACTATTTTCTTGGGAAAAAGTCATTGGGTGTGATATATTTGAGTGATGAGGTGAAGAAGCTCAGAGTAACAATGCAGTTCCCACAGTAAAATGCTTGTCCCTGTTAGACAGACGTAAAACTTTGTATCATTAATTGGTAGAAAACAAAAATGAGACAAAGCTATACACTGGGTTGCCAGAACTTCTAATAAAGATAATCTTTTTACCTAATAATTACATAAAATGAAGCTAGTGTAAATATTATAGTTGAATTCTAGCCATACATAAGCATTTGGGAAGATGTTATGAGAGAAATTTACCCTCTTTAACAGAGAGATAGTGTATCTTTATTTAATTTTTATGTACCTCTCTCATCTATATATTAGATGTTTGGAAATGTGTAACAAATACTTTACAATTCTAGGCATATGGGATCCATTGCAATTCACAGAACTATTGATATCCGAGGATCTGGAGGATCTGTCTCATTTAATTAGAATTAAGAATCCAATTTTTTTTTTTTTTTTAATCTTGTGTAGATTAGGAATAACTTTACTGAAGCAAGCTGTCCCAATTCACACCTGGTTTATGCTATTGCAGTGAATTTCCACCTATTTACACAGACACATGTGTGACAGACCTGAACCCCCATTAGATTTACTTGCTGGCAAACTTCCAAAAAGGGAATTTTTATATATAATGAGGCTATTACCGTGGAACACAGTGTTAACGCTGTGACATTTTGCAGTGTCTGATGTGTGAGGCTGGGATATTTTCTCTCAGGACTTATATATCTTGGCCAGTTGAAGATGATTGCTGGTGGGTATTATTTGTTGCTGTGCCTTTGTTTTTAAGAAGCAACTGCCAATGCCCAAATGAATAGTGATGGTGCAGTTGGAGCTTCTCTGTCGTAGGATGTGAAGGCTTATAGACAAGTTTATAGAATGTCAAGTCATATTATCTGCTGCATGGGGATATGACCTGACGGGCAGAAATCAAAGCTTCAATGAGTCATCCTGATACACTGGAGACTGAGAGCCACTGACCTACCTTTTAGTGATATAAATTTGTTTGAGGTAATGTAAAAATAGCTTCCACTCTGGATACAAAAAGATTACAGCTTGAAAGGTCAAGAAATTTATAATAATTCTTGAATAAAAGATCATAGGCATGAGGTGCAATGCTTTTCAGTTCCTTTTGTTTATTCTCTTTTACCAATACATAGGTGTACTTCACTGGCTTAGTAGGAGAGGTGATATTCTAGCAATGACTTGGGGCTGGTTTTGCAAAGACAATAGCAACACCAAACTTTTATTTAATGCAACTGAGTCTAAAATTAAGGTATCTGAGTTCAGACAACTTTCAGATGATGCTTGCAAGTGGAGACTGAAGGGATTGGGTAAGGCATTGCTGTCACCCACCTCCTGTCCTACATGTGTCTGGTGGCTTTATGTTAGCTGTACAGTCTTTGTCTGTGTACTCAAAAGTGGAGTTCTGCTCACACCGATGCCTAACCTTGGAAATACTTCAAGCATGTAAAAGACTGCTGTCAGCAGTGACATTTTCCAGGAAAGTGAAATTTGGCATCTGAGCAGTCCTGGCTGCTTCTTCACTTTTTCCCCTGGGGTCCCTGATATAGTTGTGTCTCTGTCTGTGTTATTCATGCCACACTTACTGTAGCAAACTTTGTACACATCATACGTGACATTTCTACCACAGTTAGCTCCCTGCTTAGAGACTCTATCTAAGGAATAAGTGACACATATCCATTCCTTCCTTTGTCTGAAGGAGCTAGAGCTAATCTCCAGACGGATATCCTTTTTGTCACTTTTCTTTGAAGTTTCCTGCTTAGAATGGAATAGAACTGGCACATAACTACTATTTAAAATGATTTGACTTAAAAAACATTTGGGTCAGCATGCTGTATTTTATCAAGGTTGTTTTTTAACTTAGTTTTTAATTCCAGGCAGTAAATTTCACTAAAAAAATCCCCCAAAGTACCTCTTTCTCTCTCTCTCTCTCAATAAAAGAGCAGCAGTGCTAAATCAGACCAGAGGCTTGCCTTTGATGGTGGGCAGCAGCAGATGTTCAGGGAATGAGGAAAAGAACAGGGCATGCACAGAGTGGTATTTTCCTTGCTTATGTTCTTGCAGCTTCTGGCTATCTCTGGTTCAGAGACCTCCTGAACTAGAGCCAGAGGCTGTAATCAGACCACCATGTTTAGTAGTCCTTGGTGGAGCTTTCCTCCATTAGCTTGCCTAATCAACTTTTGAATCCATTTATACTCTTGGCATCCAAAGCATCCTGTAGCCACAGGTTCAACAATCCATTTAAGTATTGAATGGCAAAGGTATTTCCTTTGAGTATTTCAGAAAATTTTGTTTGTAATTCTATTTGATGTTCTCTCATTTCCGTGTCATCGAAAACACAATACTATTACCCATTCCATATTATTCATGGATTTACAGATCTCTGTTATATCTCAGTCGTCTTTTGTCTGAGCTTAAGTGTCTCAATCAGTTTAATATTTTTGTAGAGGAGCCTTACATGTCTTTCAGCCTTCTAGTGGCACTGTGTTCCTCTTTGTATGAAGTGACCAGAACCCTGTGAGGTTTTCAAAATGCGAGTGCACCAGTGATTTGCATATATTCATAGGGTTACACAGTTTTAGTTTTATTTCAGTTCTGCTCTCTATTCCTCACTCAACAGCTCTTTTTCAGCACAGCTAAATATTAAACGCACATTTTCAGAAAATTATTAACAATAATTTTAGCTTTTTTTAATCCGGAAAGCCTATATGAACTTTGGTGCGTACAAATCTTAATGTATAGTTTAATTAATACATTTTAATGGAAAATATGAAAAAAAAAAAAGAATGTTAACATAAAATAAACTGAAATAACATTAACTAAAATATGTTAATTTTTTAAGAACTTGGATAATACAAACTATGGTTTTATGGAAATCAAACCTATGTTTTTGTTTATGCTACTCACAATATACAAGGATTTTAGAGGTCTGAGCAAGAATAGAAGCAGAGAGCGAGTTTGCCAGACCATACAAAAAACCTGTAAATCTTCTGAAAGTCTTAGCCAGTGTTATATCTATAAGATCATCTAAATTTCGTTAAAATTCTGAACAGAACCATGTCTTTCTTATCTATTTACTTAGTGAGAAATATTTGTATCTTATTACAGGGAATATCTAAAACTAATTTGCAAGCATTTTGAGTTCTGCTAACTTCTGGATGATCAAAATTTCTAAATGGGTTTCCCTGATCGGTCTGTTACAGGAATTTCTCCAACACTGTTTCTCACCAAGGAAACAAGGACAAACTTAGTGGTAGAGAATGGAGAAGAGTGGCCCTTCTTCAAGTCCTTGCCACCCTGTGCATGTTTTCTGGATCATTGTTTTGATACACCCTATCTGTTGCATTTGCTTCTGGTTCACATGAAATCATGCTATTGCTTTAGCAGCACCTACCGTGGGATCACTACCCAGAACATACTTTCTTGCAAGACTCTGGACCAGAAATGAAGACAAATATACCTAGCTGATACCCAAGAGAAATGTATCTACAGCTGAAGTACCTATCTAAAGAATCTGGAGCCTATTCACTGTTGTGAATGTTCTATGGGATCTTTAAAGGCTATAAATGTCAGGGGGGACTCAGCTTTGCATATTTCCTCTGGGGGAAAAAAAAAACAACAAAGTCACCCATAGCACCCTGTCCTATGGCACAAGGATGGGACACTGGGTTATTTCTGGTTCATGGTGCAAGAATACTACTCACTAAACTGCTAACACTATTTCCTGCATTGCTGATATACCTTTGAAGGAGACATTTTCGACCTGGTCATAATATCTGCGAAAGTCACAGACCAAGGGAGGAATTCTACTGAGGTCATTAACAACTGCATGGAGGCTTTGTGGAAAGATTTCTCCCATTGGATATTTTGCTTGCTGTGAAAATTAACCTACAATTTTCTTTGTTTCTCACTCCTGCCTTTCTCTAGCAATATTGGACATGTGCCAGTTCTGTGAGAGTTTGCTTTCCTTTTCTTGACTGACACACATACTCAGTTTGAACTGCAAATACCTCAGAAGGTGATTTTAGGATCAATAGAAATAAAACTGACACTTCTCTGATGGGGAATTCTTTGTTATTGTTCTGAGTAGAAGTAGCAATGGACAGATTTGGAATATAGTGCTGCATACCATGAATCACACCTTCTGTGCTGATATTTTCTTTGACTGATTTATTGGATTGCTAAAATTAGGATACAGACGTTCTATGTAATATGTTGCTCTCAAAGTATGGATGTAAAGGGAGGAGTTATAATAAATCCATTCATTGTTCACCTTTGACTTTTAGGTCATGTGCCCTTTTCCACTAATTCATCTCCCTCAGACTTATTCTACTACTACAAAACTATGAAAAGCCACCATCCTTCAGCAGCAGCCAGCAGTCTAATACCTCATTCTTTTTCTTTTTAGATGTAGAACTGCCTGCTTTATAAAGCACCTCACTCAAGGTTTATGAAGAACAAGGATCAGAATATTAATAATTTGTCCTGGCATAAAAATGCAATGTTTTTTAAGTAATGTAAAATCTCACAGAAGTCCTAATTTTACGCAGACAACACTGAATATTATGGGAAGACTTTCTTTGGAATGTTAAAGACGAAGATAGACTAAGGGCATTCTGCTTATCCTTGAAGCTGGCAGGACAAATTCTAAATTCATTCTGAAACTCAAATCTGTGTGATTGCCAAGGCAAAGCCAACGAACCCCATCTCTCAGTGGGACTGTGCTCAGTGCCACACCGTGTGTGGGTATGCATTTCTGACTGTTTGGTAACAAGGTGGATAGCAAGCTCGTGACTGTCTGCATTTTCATGTGAACGGTAAATGTACTCCAAATGGATCAAATACCAAAGAAAACATAAAATAGCAGATAGAACAAGAGAAATACATGATTAATTAGTGCTAATAAGAACAACACTACCATAAAAGGAAAAGACATTACTACAAAAGGTGAGGTTTAAAGCATGATTTCAAGAATGGGAAAATTGTTTTTTGCAGTTGTTCCTCTGCAAATGATACAGAAACTCTGGGTTTTCAGTAATCAACTGCACACTCCAAGGAAGATGTTAGAGTCAAAAATAGAATCAGTGTAATATTCTTACAAAAAAATACTAAATGTGGGTGTTTTTAGTTTGCAACTTATTGCCACTTAACTGTTTGGCAATTCACAGTGTTGATCACTTTAACGTTGCAGAGCTGCCGTGTATCTTTTCCATCAGAACAAGAGTACTAGAAACACCAGGTTCCCATAGGAGGCTGCTAAGATCATTCAGACCCCAGATGGCAAGAGGAATTAGCAGTTTTATGAGGATTCTCTTTGGCAGACTCTAAGTATTTCATTGACATTTATAACCATTTTTTGTTACATATGAAGAGTATCTAAAATTTCTTTTGTTTCTCCTTAGTAGTATTTCCCGCTTTCATCTCTACCCAGGGATTGCTTCCCTGTTGTGCTCAAGTTAAAACAAAACCAAGATGAGTCAGCTTTTCTGGCCAACTGTTAAAAACCCCTATACAATGGATTCCTTCTCTGTGCGTAGAAAACTTTCTTGATGAGACCTAATACCCCCTAGGCACGATTGTCTCCTCAAATAGTAAATAATTTCTAAAATAAATAGCATCCCAATTTTCCTGTATACTCAAATTATGTGATCAGTCACAAAGCTGATGAACTCAAACAAGGTTGACGTGTACAATGTTGGATATGTAGTGCTATCCAACAATAGTTAGAGCAAAAACCTACAACCCAGGCAGGAACATAACTTCTGCATGGACAGCAAAAAGTTCACTGACTAAAGGATTAATTTGGTAAAAGTTAAATAGAAAGTGAACGTAGAATAAGTAGTTACAAACACAAACACATCCATATTTATTCACTGCCATGTTATGTATCTGCAGAGTTCAACAGGCTAATAAGTAACATGATGAGCTATTCATTGTGGATCACTGATGGAGTTTACTTCTTGTTTTCCTAGTGTGAATTACTAGGAATCACATCACAGTTTCCATAATTTTTTAGTTATTAAAAATAATTCACTGAATGTCTTGAACAAGTAATATTTCAGTGTATAGATTATCATATCTATGAATATTCATGCATCATTTATTGGTTTTTAGCTTATTCAGAAATTCAGATTTCATCTGTTTTGTTGACACATTTAGACATATTGATATGTCCCTACACCCTGCCTAAAATGGACAATTCTTACAGTTGGATTTCTGGAGCAAATATTTGCATCAGTACATTACAAAATATTCTGTGCATTATTATCCTAAAAGAACATACTTAAAATTCTTGGGATACTGTCTTCAGAATATGTCTTTGAATAACTTTCTCTTTTTGCTAGATTATTTACAGAAAGTGAATAGAACCGGTCCAAGTGAAAACTGGATGGAAACACTTTCCCACTATATCTCTCCTCTCCTTCTTCTCTGTGACAGCAGCCTTATTCAAAAGTTATCAACACATGCAGTGTATTGTGGATGGATTGTTTTATGGCCATTATTAACACATGTAGATAAAAACCCCGAATGAACAATGAAACTTCAATTTAAAAGTCATTATTTCCCCTTGAAAAGCTATTCTTTGAACTTTTTTCATTTACCATTTCATACTTTAACTTAGTATATCTATTCATCCAGCCTAGTCAACAACTTGTTTAGGATCCAGTCCTTAAGAACTTCAGGACCCAGTCTTAAATTTACGTCTCTTAAAGGCTCCTGTATTAACCCTTAATTCAACACTGATCACTCTGTTGTGGTTATAGACCTTATTGATGTGGACAAAATAAAGACAAGACTGAGAAACTGTATGTTTATTTTAAGAGTTTTCATCCCAGTCAGATCAGGGAACACAAGGCCTCATAGGCTTTATTTTCTACACGATTAATATATGTTAATACAGGTGTGGCAAAGGAGATGCAATTAATAGACTGTTGGTGTTTTATCAGGGGATAAAATTACACAAAATGACACTTGTGAAGGCATATTTCAGGTACTGGTGTCTAATAAAGCTTGGGGAACGTCACTGGACTTCATGTTTGCCTTTTCTGTATCAAATATTTGTCTAATCTCTTTTCACTTTCTTACAATACAGCAATGTCATTACATATGAGAAAAACTAGAGGAACCCTGTGCTAGAGTTCAGACACAGGAATTTCTTTTTGCAAATGTATTTTTGGCTTCTTAACATATCTTCAAGGGAAGCCTAATCCAAGCATCACAACAGGAAAGGTCATATTTCAAAGTCATATGTCATGGAAGTTTTTGTCCTGGCTTTTAGTCATATCCATTACAGAAAGATGAAATTCAAATTTAATTCCAAATGTAACACTTCAGTCTGTAGATTGCTTACCACATCTAGATTTATCTTTTCAAAGCTTTCTGTCTGCAAGAACACAATCGTTAAGTGACATGCCAAACACAAAGAATAATATAAAATTAGCGCTTCCTGAATCAGGTCAAAAGTCCACCTTGCCCAAAGGCCTGCCTCACACATATCTATTCGTATCTTATAAGGCTATGTATGATATTCTGGAAGATACATGAACTTCAGTCATTACAGCAATTGATTCCCTGACAGTACAAAAGTCTTAAAACTGCGGAACCTACAAATGTGTATCAAACTGTCCGGTTTGTCTGACCAATTTCGGCCAAAAAAACATGAATGCCCCAAGTCCCAGATGAAAACCACACTTCTGATACCATCTGTCTACGTAAGAAAGTGTATTCAAGAAAAATTTTGCAAACCACAGAAGTAATCACACCGATTGTCTTGTTGAGGGGTCTTTGCATCTTTTCCAATACTGCCATGCTCAGCTGAAGTTTCAGCTAACAAAGCATAAAGATGGGTGATATATTTTTTACCTCTCACAAATACTAATTTTATTATAGTTATACATGCTGTTTTATTTTTAGACTTTGATATTTTTATAGACTTCTTTCTCTCATATTGTTTTTCCACATGTTTCTCTTCCTGTCATTTAGTCTGCTTATCTTTAAGAAACAGTTGTTTATACTGGTTTTCTTTCCATTTTTCCTGTAGAATTATTCTCTGTGCAATTGCTTTTTTTGTCTTTATTGACAATGATGAGGTATTCTAAATATCTTTTTCATTTATGTTTTCATTTGCAACAGTTCCATTTTACATACGCTCACCTCTGAGCAGACAACAACTTACCAGAAGAACAAGCCTCCCTGTCACTTCTTTTTGATACCAATATCAAGATAATGTTATTTTTATTTTTACATTTTTAACCCCTTGTCCTTTTCTGTTTCTTCCTCCCCCACTTCACTGCTGTTGTTTTGGTCCATTAATTTTATTTTCTAAGCAAAGAGTCCTTAAAATTGCGCAAAGTAAAAAGTAAAAAACTAACCCAAAAAATTCAAGTTCTGTATTGAGAGAAAAATTGGTTTAAAAGGTAGAAGTATAGGTAGATAAGTAAATAATCAAATGAAGAGAAAATGGACTTTGGCTATACTAATATTTTTTAACACAGCTAAACGTAAAGTTTAACATATCAACAGAGAGTAAAAATAACAAATTTTTTCAGGTGTTTTTAAGAAGCAATGACTCTGAAAAGGATTGAAATTTTTGTAGATAACTAATTGTGTCTGGGCTGCTGTGTTATGCTGTAACTAAAAGAGAAAATGAGACTTTTCTTTATGCAAGATAGCAAATATGAATGAGTAGGAAGATGGCATGGCTTCTATAAATGGCAGTAATGAGATTGGAAGACCATATCTGGTTCCACTGTCCCTAGTTTGTAATATATGCAAGCTGGAAAGGATCTAGAGAAATGCCTTATGGTAGATCTGTTGTCTGCAGAACCTAGAGGGTAGCAACAATCTAATGATACAGAATCTATTTAACCTGCAGGGGAACAAGAGGGGACTTAGCCTGTGAGCAGAATGATGTGACGTCTTGGTGTTTTAGTTCATTTTGGCCAAATTGTAGGAAATACAGTGTAGAGAAACTATATTATTTTTTTTTTCATTAAAGCAAGCAAAGAGTACCTATTTTGTTCAACTACAAAACACTCTCAATGGAAGCTTTGGACTTGTTCAGCCTTTTAAGAGTTTCAGAATTGAAATGTAAACATTATTTTATAGTGAAAATTACATTTTCCATTTTGTGTTGGTTATCAAAGTTAGCTCCAAATTCTGAATAGTTGCAACTGAAAGGAAATTAGACTACTCAAAAACCAAATTATTGTTCAAAAATTTTCTTCTGGTTTATCAACAGACATAAATCCAAGAACATCTCCAATAATAGACCATTCCATAATTTAGAAAAAAAATGGTTAATGATATCCAGCATATGGTAAATATAAGTAGGTAAATTGAAACCAGAAAACATCCTTCCCTTTCTTCTTCCTCCTCTCCCCTTCTCTCGTCTCCTCAATTAAACATTGAAATAATGACTGTCTCAAAAAATCAGAGGTTGGTTGATGAGAATGTTTGACCAGTTGCACTGGGCAGTCAGACACTGAAACAGATAACCTTAAGTCAGTTATTTTTAGCCTGAAAATTGAATAACACGTGCTAGATTTTGGATACTGATGTTCTAATACTGTATCCTGAACCAAAGAATAAAAACCAGACACAATTAGAGAATCACAGAATTGTTGGGGTTGGAAGGTACCTCTGGAGATCATCCACTCCACCCTCCCTGCCAAAGCAGGATCACCTGCAGCGAGTGGCACAGGATCGCGTCCAGGTGGGTTTTGAATATCTCCAGAGAAGGAGACCTCACCACCTCTCTGGACAGCCTGTGCCAGTGCTCGGCCACCCTCAAAGTACAGAAATTCTTCCTCATGTTCAGATGAAACTTTCTGAGTTTCCATTTGCCTGTTACCCCTTAATCTGTTGCTGGGCACCACTGAAAAGAGTCTGACCCCATCCTCTTGACACCCACCCTTAAGGTATTTATAGGCATTGATGAGATCCACTCTCAGTCTTCTCTTCTCCAGGCTGAACAGACCCAGTTCCCTCAGCCTTTCCTCATCGGGGAGATGTTCCAGTCCCCTCATCATCTTCATTGCCCTCCACTGGACTCTCTCCAGTAGTTCCTTGTCTTTCTTGAACTGAGGAGCCTAGGACTGGACACAGCACTCCAGATGTGGCCTCACCAGGGCAGAGTAGAGGGGGAGGACAACCTCCCTTGACTTGCTACTGCCACTATTCCTAATGCACCCCA
>NW_009612270.1:89500-101479 GCF_000690535.1 Cariama cristata
TTCAGGTCTTGCTGAATGGCAGCGCAGCCTTCTGGTGCATCAGCCACTCCTCCCAGTTTTGTATGATTCATGGAAAGTATTTTCAAAGAATAAACAGAAAAAAAAATACTTTCTTGATAGTTTGAACTGCCGATTGTCCTTAGCCAAGAAGTTAGTAGTGCACTAAAGCAAACCAAATCATAGTTTTGATGTATAAGTTTTTGCCATTAGAAATTTCAGTTTTACAGAATATTTTTTGAGAAAATATTTTTGAATAATGTTATGCTCACCACTTATGAAAATGAAAATAAAACCTGTATCAATTCAAACATTAATTTAAAAGAACCACTGTTCTTTTGAACCATTTTCAAAATAGCAACATGTTCAAGAGAAAACTCACTAAGTTTTCTAGGTTTTAACTTCTGTTACAGTATCACAGAATTTTTTCATGTCATAATGTTTCTTGAGTTCCCACTTTGAGTTAAAATGAAAAATAAATATGAAACATCAAGATATCCTTCAAAAACATAATTTTGTATTTGTATACAAATGACTTACTTGTTACTTTCTGGTGAAGAAATCTGTTTAAAAGCAGAGAAGAAAAAAGACTTACAAACTCCATTCCGGTCCCAGTGACCAAAAATTAATTTTTAATGTTCATGAAATCATTAATTCCTCAGTCTTTTTTATACTGAAAGTAATGGAAATTTTGTACTAATGACAATCTGTTCTGAGTAACCATACCTAAGTTTTTATGACACATAACTTAAAAGCTGGTCTAGTCACATTTTGTAAGTTTCTCTCCTAAATATGCTTTCATTCCTCTCTTGTAGAGTCTTAGTGGCATATGTCTTTTCCTCCAGAAAAAAAAAAAATCAAACAAAAGTCTTAACTATCCCACCACAACTTTCAAGTGGCACTTCAGCTGTCATTAACATAACTGCATGTGGCGGCTTATTGTGCAGGTGGTAATGAGACTGTGACACAATTAAGTCTCCTTTTTTAGAAGGGGTGATATCTACACTAGTAAGTGGTGTAGTGCAGTCAGAACAGTTCAAAAGTTTTCTGAGGACTCAGTACTGACTCCATTACATTTCAAACTAGCTCCTTTCTAGTACTGTACACTAAATGCCTGGTAGATTTTGGAGGTAGATGTAATCCCAGAGTTAGTCTTATAAATAAATCTGATTTATTAGCTCTAAAATCACTTGAAAACACAAATCCAAACATTATAAATGGGCATCATCAGGAGATTTCCTTCAAAACCACCCTACAGGTCTGACCTAAAATTCCAACATAGATTGACATACCCTGCAATATCTCCTTTTTTTTTTTCCTTCTACTCTTTTAGCAACAATTTGGGAGTTCAGACCAGAGATCTGTTTTACAGACTTAAGTTCAGACTTCTTTCCTTCAAGAAACAAGGAAGCAGTGCAATCCTCTGCAACAACCTCAGCCTGTTAGGTTTCCAAAATTAGGCCTGAAGAAACCACACCTTTCTCCTCTTCTGAGATATTGACACCAGCAGTGTTCAAGATGTGAATAAGAGAGTGGCCTTCATTCAAATGCTGCAGAATCAAACAGTGAAAGAAGCAGGGTGATTAATTGCAGTCTCTGCACTTTCTCAGTTCTTCCAGAAGCTGATAGACATTTCCCTATGAGATGTCAGTTAGAGATTACTCAAGTACGTCCATTTTTGTTTCATATTAAAAGTGTATTTTAATAAGCAGTGTTAAAAGCTGAGTGCTCAGTGCAGAGTCGTCTCTTTTGGTGCAGGTCAAAGCTACAGATTAGCACAGGTTAAATACTTTAACCCTGAAAAAACAATTCCATGTATAACAAAACAAATCAAAACAAAAATTTTAAAAAAAGAAGACAAATGTACAAACCAAAAGCACCTCAAGCAGTAGATAGATTAGGACTATGTAGTTCCTTACATGATTATGAGATGAAGTTTTTACATATCCCTAGGAGAGACCTGAACCTCTTTTTTTATAGTTGTTGCCTTGGTTTCAAATTTGGCTGTAATAATTCTCCCTCCTTCCTATAAAAATACTCTGACTTTCTACCCTTTCATCCTATCTTTAGATAAGGACCAAAGATGATGACTGAAGCCATTGTGGTGCCTACTGCAAGAGTATTTGTACATTTACTTTAAAGTGGAACTGTACTCTTTATGGCCTGTACACTATATAATTCATATGACTTGACCCTTCTTCCAAGTCCTGTTTTTTTCAGGTGTCCCTCAAAAGTAAGCATGCATATCTAATAGGATAGAGACAGTCAGTGTCTGAAACATCATCATGTTCAACTACGTAACAGGATGAATGATTGTGCCCTGAGTTTTGTGATGGTGCCATAACAAGTGTACATAGGGTGACATAATGGGTTGGGACTGGAGTGTAAGGTCCTTACCTGGCTTCATTTTAGGCCCACTCCAGGAAATACGGTACTTGAAAGAATCATTGCATAAAATATGTTAGGAGCAGAAGATCAAAACCTGAGTATTTCCATACAAATGCCTGTAATACAAGGCTCCTGTTCCATTCTCCCAGTACTGCCTGCTTTCTGCCTCTGTGAATTCGACAACAGGGACAGAGGAGACTGATGCTTTCTGACAAGGTTACTTGCAGAATCACAAACACACAGAACAATTGAATTGGGGAGGGACCTCTGGAGATCACCTAGTCCAACCCTCTATGCAGATGAGGGTTACCTAGTACAGGATGCTGAGGATTATGTCCAATTGGTGTTTGAATAATTTTTAGTTGGAGACTCCACAATCTACATGCTCCAGTGTCTGGCCACCCTCATAGTCATGATTTTTTTCTTTTCTTTAAGTAGAATTTCTAGTTCTAGAATTTCATTTTGTGTCCAAACCACTGTCTAGATTTTCTTGATTGCATAGACCAGCTTTCCACTGACTAAAATGAGAACTTATATATTTGGTGCCCATGAAGACACCTACATATGAACACCTAAATGTAAGTGTCTAATTTTGAACTGAATGCTATTTCACGTATCTGTAAGTTAAGATTTGTAAATCTTAAGGGGATGAAACTTAAGCAGCTTGAGAAAATTCAAACAAGTAGGTAAACAAAAATATGGCACAGTGCACAGGAGACCATATTAGCAAGGGTAAGGTGGCAATGTCACTTACTTAACTGCGTAAGTGTCAAATCCATAATAAGACTTAATTGGAATTTTAACTAGAAGACAATATTAAGTCATGTTACTGCTAGTTATTCACTACAGCCACTGAATTTGGTTTATTAGTAGAATTATGAATGTAAGGTAGTTTCTAAGAACCTGTTCTGAGAGGTTCCCAGATGGTGTATTTCTCCATGTCGTAAAAGAAACCATATGTTTTCTGTCTAAATTACTGTTTTAAATGAAAGAAAATAACAGAATACGATATAATTAAAAGGAAATATCTTCACCTTCATCAGGTTATATGCAATATAGAGATGCATATGAGTTGCCAGGGACTCACCACAACCTTCTCAAAAGACAAGTGCCAATAAAATTGAATGTCGTACCCTTGCGTCTGTTGACAATTTCCCACAGTTTGAGTGACTAGGGACCCAAATGCCAGCAGAAACCATTAGAGGCTATGTGGATATCTCTGACAAGACAGCTAGGGTTCATTCCCACTTCTCAGACCAAGGGACATGCATTGGCTTGCATCTTCATCACTTAGGATTAACCTCCTTTAGAGCAGATTTGTCTCAGAGAGCTGAAGCAGTCCAAAACAGTGTGAGGGAACAAGATGATGTTTAAGCATAATGGACAATCAGGTCCTGATTTTGATCCTTGAAACATTTATTCACAGATGTAGATTTTATGACATCTTTTTGCAGCTCATTTGGTACTTAAGGAACAGCACTATGAATGAGAAAATTATTCATTAGTCTTTAGAGGTGTAGGGATTTTTTTTTCGGACGTAGTGCAATCCACCAATGTGAGAGATTCCCAAGCAACCTCTGAGTGAGATACCAGGTCTCTGCAGAGATATTAGCTTGAGGAGTATAATCATTTTAGAGTAGTGATTTGTTCATTCTAATTAGCCCTGCTTAGGCAAACGAATCATCAATTCAGTTATACTTCTTTTAATAGTGATAGTTTGTTCAAATTATTCCATTCAGATTCCATTGCTGATAACATTTTAGTAAAATGTATGGTGTGTGGAAACCTCTTCTCAGTAGGTTATAGTAAGTCTAAAACGAAAAATGGAGATTTTCCAAATAATTTTGCAAATGGATATCAAAGAAAGCATTGTCTTAAGCCCCAATTAGCACAAAATTTCACAGAAATGAGAGCATACTTTGCGTCCTGCAGAGATATAAAACTCAGCTCAGTTCCAATTATATAACATGATGATCAGCATCTTTGCAACACAGTACACATAAAATGGTTATACGATAATACTGTCACTAGGAAGTCTTTACCGAATACAGACCAAACAGCTGTCTGTTGTCCAAAAACCCTATAAAATATACCACTCATAAACCAAACAATAATTCCATCAATACTATTTTAAGATACTTTTTAACATATAGGAGTTAGGAGCCATCTATGGAACTCTACCTCAGAGACCAGATCCATTATCAAATGCTATAGTTGATTCCAAAATTTGTTGGTGACTTTGTTCTATTAGAGTGTGATCCATTTGTACTCATTTAATAGCAGCTGCCAAAGGGAACTGAGAAATAATATAGCACAGCCCTAAGCTGTAATTAACCTCCCGTGACAGTTCAACACATAGAGAGTCCTGTGATTCACCTCTGCTCTTTGTCTCTATCAAATACCTTGTCCAAAATGTCCTAGACACAGACCCATCCGAACAATAGCCTACCTAGAATGAGAATGCGTTATAACCAGCCCGCTTGTTACTGCTGTTGTTATTGGCCCTGATGCACACAAAAAGTAACTTGTCTTCTCAAAAAAACCACAAATGTAAGATTCTATTTAAGTTCTCCTTGCTTTGGTTTCCATTTTGCCTTCAGTGATATCTTTTACAAAAGATAATTAATGCCATGAATGAGCCATCTGCATCACTCATGTTGATTTTCTGTTCCCTCCGGAGGTGAACCTTTAGCCTTTAGCTTAGCCATTTGGTGCCTATGAGACTAGCTGTATCTCATGGTCATTGACAAAGATAAATAATGATGCCCTACTGAAGTGAGCAGAAGCTATTATTAAAAGTAATGTGAAACGGGCTGATTTGAACGTTTCTTACTGGTGAGCTTCTTAAACAAATGCTCAGACTTCTATTAGTACTAAAACTTCTTCTATAGAATCTTAAAAAAAAACCTAAAATAAGGAAATTATTTAAACCTTACGTAACATGCTTCTGTCTCTGTATGGAGTTTAGTTACAGCAGTCATGATGTGATCTATAGCCAGATTAAGAGATACGTTGCTGGATTTTTCAAGGTTTTAAAAAGGTGCAAGTTTTATCTGATTTCAGAAAAAATGTCAGTCAAATAAGAAGAGCTTTTCTTGTTGTCTGCCACTTTGAAGAACCCCACAGAAAACATTTCAAAACACCCCTTCTGCTGGTCTGTTGTCCTTAAATCAGCTTCTTTTTAGTCAGAAGAGAGAAATACCAGTAAAAGATGATTCTGTATTAACATACCTTGTCATCCAATGGTTTTGTTCACTTATTTTTACACAAACAGCTGGGAGAGTTGATGGCTGCAAAAGGATTAACCCCTCAGGGGTGCCTAGCTAGTATTTATTGGTCTTCAGCTCCCCTGTGTTGTTTAGGTAGTTCAGAACAGTATACTAGCTAAAATCCACCATCAGCCGCATTTCCTCCTTTCTTAGTATGAGACTCTATGATGGCGGTGTATCAAAATCACAATCATAGAATCATAGAACCATTATGGTTGGAAGAGACCTCAAAGATCATCGAGTACAACCGTATACCTGACGCCACCATGCCCGCTAAACCCACTAAACCATGTCTCAAAGTGCCACATCTAAATGTTTTTTGAACACCTCCAAGGATGGTGAGTCCACCACCTCCCTGGGGAGCCCATTCCAATGCTTAATGACTCTAACAGTGAAGAAGTTCTTTCTAATGTCCAGCCTGACCCTCCCCTGGCATAACTTGAGACCGTTTCCTCTTGTCCTATCGCTAATGTTAATGATTTTGCATAAACCTGGTGGTCATGGATTATAAAGGTTCAGAAGGGAGGATAAATTGCTGTAAAGTAAAGGATAAGTGAATTAAGGGATTTTTTTTCACATTTTTTTCTCACTCTCAGTTGTTAGATTTCCTTGTTTCAGTTCCAGAGGGCAAAAGATTGCCATTAGTTTATCAGTTATGAGTAGGTTGAATGTGGGCAGAGCATGGAGGAAAGAATAATTCTATAACAGTGAACATTCAGTCATCCCATTCTGGTTAACAGGGAAGAACAGAATCATGGAATGGTTTGGCTGGAAGGGAACTTAAAGATCATTCTGTTCCAACCCCCCTGCCATTGGCAGGGACCCCTTCCACCAGACCAGGTTGCTCAAAGCCCCATCCAACCTGGCCTTGAACGTTTCCAGGGATGGGGCATCCACAGCTTCTCTGGGCAACCTCTGCCAGTGCCTCACCCCCTTACAATGAAGAATTTCTTCCTTATATCTCCTCTAAATCTTCCCTCTTCCAGTTTAAAGCCATTGCCTCTTCTCCTGTCACTCCATGCCCTTGTAAAAAGCCCTCCCCAGCTTTCCTGTAGACCCCTTTAGGTACTGGAAGGCTGCTCTAAGGTCTGCCCAGAGCCTTCTCTTCTCCAGGCTGAACAACCCCAACTCTCTCAGCCTGTCCTCACAGCAGAGGTGCTCCAGCCCTCGGATCATCTTCGTGGCCTTTCTGGACTCGCTCCAACAGGTCCATGTCCTTCTTGTGCTGAGGACCCCAGAGCTGAAGGCAGTACTGCAGGGGGGTCTCACCAGAGCAGAGCAGAGGGGCAGAATCCCCTCCCTCAACCTGCTGGTCACGCTGCTTGTGATGCAGCCCAGGACATGGCTGGCTTTCTGGGCTGCAAAAGCATGCTGCTGGCTCATGTTGGCAGGTTCCTTTCAATGTCATACGAGAATATAATTGATAAATACCAACAATTAAAATGAAAGAATTCAGAAGTCAGTCAACAGGCAAATCTGGCAATTAGCAAATTAAATGCAAGGATAGTAGGTCATGTTAATCAAAAAAAACCCCAACACGCCAACTGTGTTTTAAAATGTCTTTTACGTTATTTTGAAGTGTTCATACCTAACTAATGCCTTCACCAATTAACATTTTTTACCTCTGCCCCAGAAAAGTTACTTTTTTCAGATTGAAAATGAATGAAAAAAAGCAAAACAATTGTTCAGGATTTCAATTCCTTTAAGCAACAATCCACTAATTCACTAAATCTGCTAAAATATGGAAGTCTGGAACTCTGATTAGTTATTGAAAAGCTTTTTTTAATTTGATGTAAGAAAAAAAAAAGATATAAAAAAAAGATTTCTCCCCCACTTTTTTTTTTTTTTTTTTTTTTTTTTTTTTTTTTTTTTTTGGATGGGTGATTGGCTGTTTCAAGATCCTGGTAGGAATACCAGTTGTATTAACTTCCTTGTGTGTTTGAAGTAAATGGACTTCTTGCTGGAAATTGCAATTGTACCTTCAAGTTAAGATGAGTAGTTAATGCTCTTTCAGGTGGAAATAACGGTTCAAGTCTCTAGCTAGTAGAAGCTCTTATCATCTGACCATTTTGTGGCATTATAAAAAAACATTTTCAGAGTTCAAGAAAACACCTGTTATAACAAAGTTATGGTCAACACTTACTGGGTCTGATCCTGGAAGTCTCGCTTATGAACTAATTGGAAAAAAATGTGTTTAGAGCCGAGTCCTCTAGTATGTTTTTATCCAATATATATGTAGGTCCTTGATTTAACTGGAGACTCAACTGCCCAAATGACAATGGATTTTGACAAAAAGAATAGCACTTTATGCATACCATTGCCTAACACCCCTCACTGTAAGAGAATAGCAGTTGGATGGATATAGAGAGATGTCGAGCTTTGTCCCAAAATTATCACGAAAGGGGAGGTTTTCTCAGTATGAGAATAGTGACTGGATGAGAAGAATGATAATAAACTTCTGACTACTGAGAAAAAAATCTTATGATATCTTATAATGAAGGCTGTTCTTACACTGATGTTAAGTCTGACAGGCGATATTGAGATTTAGTCCTTTTTATTCCTTAAAGAAGAAAGAAGATACTCACCCCACAATATTTTTATTCTTATCTATTTTTCAGGTATGTATTAAATTCGCGTAACTTACTTGTTGTAGCTGCTGTTGCACCTGAAGTCAATAGAACAGTGAATGACAAAACATTTGACATTTGAAGCTGCCAGACTGGTTTTCAACACAATCAATGAGGATAGTCAGTCACTGCACGTAATGTAGAAAGCCAAGACATTTAGGATTTTCTCAAAGTCACTCTCACCATAGACAAGGTATTGCAGTGGTAAAGTTATAGGATTATTTCCATGCTAATGACATTCTGACAACTCCTAGATGAACCACTCAGACCTTTACTGGTCTAGATGCAGAAATCTGATTTAGTTTTCCATTCATATTTTTGTTTCATTTGCTTACTGATTGTGGTTATTTAAACGTCAGCAATCAGGAGAAGCATTCAAATAGGTTGCTTTTAAGTTTACTTCAGTAGCACAAATTTCAGCTCTTGTATACAAAGTGCAGTTTCAGGAGATCTAAGACACGTTGAAACTAGAGCCTGCAATACTTAAGCAAAGTGTCAGGATGTCTGGTTTAGGATATAAGTTAATAAAAGAACAAGGAAAGGAGTGCCACCGTTTCTGACAGTTCCAGCCCCAACTTCCTCATTAATGAAGCAGAGGCTGACATTTTTAAACCCAGTCGTAATCATCTCTGAACCACACTCTGAAACTGGAACAGTTTTTGCTTCCTCAGTAGCTGACATTATCTTCTCGAATGTTTTGATACCTCACAGTAGAGACCTTGTGCTGTGTGCTGGGTTTAGGCTTTACAGTTTTTGTGAATGGCACATCAAAACACATAAAAGAAAATCAAAGTGTCAGAACAACATAAAGATATTACCAGATACTTTAATTAATGTAAGAACGTAGGGAGGGAACAAAAGCATAGATCTTTTATTCATACTGAAGGCTGATTTAGTCCACATTTATTTATTTTATTTTAATTTTGGATTTTTCAGAAAGCATGTCTTGCAAAATACATAAACAGCTAGAAAAACATTTCAGCAGATATTAGACAAATTTGTGTTCAGTTAGCTGGGTGCACAAAAAACTTCACCATTCTTGAAGACTTAATAGGATACTAGGAGATATTCACAATTAAAGACTACCTAACAAAGCTTGAAAAATTAGCACACTATTGTTGGATCTACAGGACTGTCATGCCTAGAGGAAGAAGATAGCAACATTTTAACTAAAATGGGAAATGTCAACAAGTATTTCCTAAGTAGACTAGAACAGGTTATTAAAATATGCATCAAGAAATGCATTGTGCTAAGACCGTATGAAAAGTCTTGGTTTTAGTTCCAAATGCATCAGGAGATTTTGCAACTTTGCCTTTCCCATCACTGAATCATAGTAAATAGAGGTAAATGAGATTTGTGTGTCTATCTAAATCTCTCTACCAAAGCCAGATTAATTTTAACAACCCATTGTCTGGTCCACTTTACAGCGACTCATACAATATGTCTTCTACAAACAAGTCACAGAGACAGTTTTATGATTTAATAAATCATATAGGACTGGTTTAGAATATTTAATTCCACTGTAAAATAGAAATTAGGATAAAATCCATTAACTGGGATTTTCTCTACAAATTCAATCATTTTTTTCCTGTTTGATTAGTGCCAACTTATTATTCCTTCACTATTCACTTTCATTATTCCTTCCTTTGAATTCCCTCAAAACCTAAACTCAATTGCATTTATTGTTATAACACTCATTGACATCATTCAGCCATTGTGCATATTTTTTCAGTCCAAACTGTCCTTTAAATTTGTTACTGAGTCCTTTGAACTATTTATTCTAGCTGATTTTGGAATAGTAGTATCCTAAGGAAAATCTGCTTGTGGGAAAGGCCTCTGTTCAGCTATTGTTTCTGAAAATTTGCTACAAAAACAAAACAAAAGGAAACCTCCCAGGCAAACAAACAAACAAAATCCTCAGAAAGATCTCAAATCTGTGTGATTTCCAGACTTTCCAGATGTATCGTAAGATGTACTTCCTTTTATTTTGATAAATTTGGATAACATCTTTTTTTTTTTTTTTTTTTTTTTTGTCTTCATACTGTTTGGATGAGATTCCTCTTTCTGCACTCTTTAAACAGCTCAGTTTCAAAAATTTGTCTTTGTTTCATCTCAGTTAATACTTACTTACACCAAGGGAAAGCCTTTCCCTAAAATGTACCCTTTTTTAATAGTAAATCTATGTCTCAGAATTTCCAGCTAAAATTGGGTGTATCTCTTTACTTCCATGTTGTCAACCTTTAAGGCTGGGCCAGCATTCAAAATGGATGGTAGATGTTCCCTATTAACCCCTTCCTTCCCAGAAGCGGAAGGAAAGGAGAAAAAAGAGAGAGACTTATAGGTTGGAAAATTGAAACAACTTTAATAAAACAGTAACAAGGAAAAAGAGCGCAGACTGGACTCAGCAGCAGACGGGAAGCAGATTCAGGCAGGAGAAAGAGCAGGATCCCACAAGAATGCTGGCCATGGAAGAAGAACAGCTGATTCTGTGATCTATTAGCTTTATACTGAGTATGACATGTATGGTATGCAATACGTCTGTCAGTTTTTTGTCACCTGTTCCATCTACACTTTCCTGCAGGTGTGACCCTTTTACGTCTTTTCATATGTGGAACATAAGAGAGGCAACAGTAACCTTGATTCCTGCAGGAATAAGGATAAACATAGGCCTCCCTGCATGCCAACCCTACTGTTACTTTAGTAACAACTACAAACATCAAGCATTATCAATTTTGAAAGCAGACGCTGTCTGAAAAAACATGTAACCAGCTTCAGAAAATGCAGTTACTTGGAAGAAACTTAACTGGAAGAAAATATCTACTGAAACGACAAATATTCCTGTTTTAGCCAAGTCAGGGCACCTGACTTCCCAGATGTGTCTTTGAGGAGTACATCTAAAACTAGTAGTATAGGAATTTAGTATTAATTTTATAATTATTTTTACTCTTAGATAATTGTCTAAACCACATCATTATTAACACATGTTTGATCAGTAACAATGGTTGTTCGCTGCTTAGTCTACCTACATATCTCTTATTCTACGGATGTTTTGTATAATTGATTACATAATCTCTCATAATGATTCATACCATTGATCATCTAAACCATGCAGTAGTGCTGTTGCTGTCTGAGTGGGCAATCTAAGTTTCATAAACAGGAAGAAGAATTTTTTTCTGCTTCACTGAGCCTTAAAATGTTCAAGAGTAGTTTGTGCAGATTTAAAAGGGTTTGTGCATTTATTTTGTTGCTTTCCTTCACACAGAAATGCTATTAGTGGTATTCTGCAAGCCTTCAAGCTGTTACCTGAACTAGTAATGAGTCAAATTGAATTTACATGCACTAAGGCTTATTTGCCACATACATAAGGTTTTATATATTGAGGAGTTTGAGGTTTTTTTTACAGAGGAAAAATGCATAAATTGTGTTGAGAAAACATACCCTGAGATACATAACAGATTCAGGTTGCCATATGCAGTCCTGAACAACCTGCTGGCAGATCAAAAGACTGTTGAAGAGTCAGGGTTCACGACACATCTGGAAGGAACTGAGACTCTTGTACTGGCAGCAAATTTGCAGCTTCTGCCAGCCCATCAACTCAGTGACATTAACCTTTGCCCCTGAGTGTTGAGCTCTTACTTTCTTATAAAATTGTTTGAATTCTTTACTTTTGGCTAAAATTTAGTTTAGCTACTGGACTA
>NW_009612271.1:0-22382 GCF_000690535.1 Cariama cristata
GGGCGAAGAGGAGCTCTGTGCCGGTCTCATCTCCCCTTCCTCAGGGCCTCGAGCGGCGCTGCCTCACGCTACCTGCACAGCTTTTGTAGGCGCAGAGTATAGCCCCGTCCTACCTCAGCCTCGGGCCCTGTGCTAATGCCTAATTAGTAAATGGCAGCAGAAACCTCTTTAAATTGCGGCTGTCTGTGCAGTTTATTATCTAGGCAAGGGCTGAGATTATATTGTCACAGATTTAAAAAAAAAAATCCTCCGATTTAAGCTCATCTTAACATATAGGAACATACCGTACTGCCCACAGCTGTGGGGTCTGGAAAGCACGCAAGGCAAGTGCACTTATACGCATTCAGCATTATAAATTCCTTTTTAAATACGTTTAATCCCCTGGGGCAGCAGGCATGCCTTCTCTTTCTTCCGGGTTTCTTTTTTTTCCTCTTTTCTTCTCGCAGTCTGGAAAATTTCCATCTGCTGAGAAGCAGCCAGCCAGTACGAGGGGCACCATGCGTGCTGAACTACAGTTTAATCGCTTACTTCATTTCGCTTTAAGCATTGTATTTCTGTGTCTGTCTGCAGGAACTATTTTCTTTAAGTTAAACGTGTACAGATTAACAGGATCAGATGGAGCACCTCAAAACAGATTTCCATCTACAGCTGTCTTGGACTTTGGCTTTGACATCAGTGCCCCCCTTTTCAATACCTTGGTCTTGTTTTCCTCAGAGAGGCTTGCCCTGTGTTTGCAAACGGATCAGTCAGGAAAGGACACTGTTACGTGTCCAACTGAAAGCGTAACTATTTACATCGCAGAAACTAAAGATCAGGTTCCTATTCCTGACTTGCAGAGACACTTGAAAAGCAAACCATCATCAGTATTTACAGTTGCCTGGAAAAAAAGGCCTTTTGAGACTTGAATTTGATAGGGAACAAATGCATTAATTAGCTTGGGATTTTGGATTAATCCTCTGATTCATGCTGTGCATACTGAGAAATCTAAATATAAGTAACACTTCATGTTCTCCTTTCAAGCTGACAGAAGTGAAACCAAGTGTGGGTTTTGTTAATTGGCAGGCTTTCCATTTGGTTGTGCTGTGTTTCACAGAAGGAAGTTAACATACTGTAGTTATGAGTCAAGGGTAACAGAAAAGAAAAAGCAACTCAAGGAAGTAAATCAGGTTTTAAATACCTGTCAGTGTACTGAAATAGGGATGTAACGTTGCTGTCACCCCGCAATAAAATGGAAAAATCTTAAAATTCCACTCCACCTGGTTGCCTAGCCTGTATTCCTCTGCTGTAACAGCAGTGATTGCCAGCACGTCTGGCCTTTTATCAAGTTTACAGTTACCCTCTAAGTGCAAAGTAAAGGAACCTTTCTTCATCTAAGAATTGCATGAAAGGTAAACCAAGAGGGTCTTAAGCAACATGCTTTGAGCTGTGGACAACAAGTCTAATGGAGGCCTCCAGAAAGCTCATGTCACAGCCATTTTCTACTAACGCAACCTCTTCTTAAGTTGCCTTTGACTGCATGTTTTTGCAAGCACCGGATTTTGTCTAGTAATTAAAAAAAGTACTTTTAACAAATATTTCAGAGCTACAGATGAAATTGTGATTGGCATGGGGAAGGTACAACAGCAAGGCACTCCAGCCCAGAATTACAGTGTCTCTGGGGTACACGTGTTGCTCTTTGCTGCTCAATTATGTCAGGCCACTGTGCCGTCTGTCTTTTTTTTTTGGCAGTCACCATGACCCTGCATACTTTACTTCCTTTATTATGGCATGTAATACCTTTCATTCATAATAATTGCTCAAAGTTTGCTGAGAGCAGTACGTTAGCAATCTCTCACTTAACATTTAGCATGGTTAGTTACAGTGATCTGATGGTCCAGTTCAAATTACTCCGGTGCAACAACATGGACTTACTACAAACTGTGTCCCAGCCTGTTGGACTTCGATCAAGTCAGGTGTTACTCTACAAAAAGTTAAATAAGCCAATCTTTCTACAGTTTTCAGCACGCCAGGTGAATCATCACTAGTGAATTTTTATCTGTGCTGAGCTAAATGGTGTGTTTAATTTATTTTGGGCTGGAAAAGAGATCTGAGAAGCCAATAGAAGATCTTGCTTGCCTGTGTTAGCCAAGGGAGCCCATTTCAGGGTTAGGTGACAGAGAACTTCGGGCCAGACAAAACAGCAAAGAGCTGCACGGGGTTTTTTGTGTGGAAGTTTGTGTGTGCAATTGTGTAGGTCCGTGGATACACTCTTAGTGGTTGTTCTTAGACAGTCTAAGAAAATCACAATTCACTTCAAAGGGCTGCGTTGAAAAGTATGGTTCAAGTCCTCAATAAATATGACAGAATCGAATATCACAGGCAGATGAAAAAACTTTTAAAAATCTAAGCCAATGTATTTTTCCTGCCTTTCCTACCAGGAGCCACAGTGCAGATGTTTCAGCAATTGTTTGAAGCGCATGCATGAGCAGCTCATTTTCACGACCTCACCTTGTATTTTCACATACTCGTATTTTAGCTGACATGGAGCAAAGTCTTTTATCACTCTCACTTGTTCCATCACAACCTCCTCAACCTTTCAAAATTCAGGATATTATGCAGGTGGCCAGCAGAAATGCCTTACCTTGATCTATCTGCGGTCCTCCCCATGAGATGCGGGCTGGTCTGTGTAGGATTGTTTCTCGGTGAGTCATGCAGATCGCTCTGTAGTTTCTTCTAGGCAGTGCTGCACTGTGCACGATTAGCAGGCTCTGAGGGTGACACTGTTTCTTGAATGATGTAACTGAAAATTCCCTTTCCTGTGCTTCTTGTTTCCTGATCAGTTTTCTCTTTGTTCTCGAAGACATTCCAGCAGCTGCGTATCTTTTATTCCTGATCTTTTATTCCTACAAATCTCTGTGAAGACAAGTTATGTCAACAGCTACTTTAATTAATTTGATACGAAACGGAGGGTATCAAGTGAGAAGGAGAGCTGTGCTGACGTCCCGCCTCTTGCAAGACGAGAAGCGTCCAACAGCCGCCTGCTACAGCTTCACCTCCGAGCACCGTGCTTCCCGCTTCGATTCTGACGGGAGCGGGCGACCTACCACATGGGACACCTTTGGCATCTGGGACAATCGCATTGACGAACCTATTCTCCTCCCACCAAGCATAAAGTATGGGAAACCGATTCCAAAAGTCAGCCTGGCCAATGTGGGCTGCGCTAGCCATATCGGGAAGCGTAAGGAAAATGAAGACCGGTTTGATTATGCTCAGCTGACGGAGGATGTCCTATACTTTGCCGTATACGATGGACATGGCGGGGCAGCAGCAGCAGACTTCTGTGATAAATACATGGAAAAATATATTAAGTAAGTGTGCATTGAGTGAATGCCTGTCAAATGAATTACAGTAGAGATTCCTTCCTTAGGACTGAACGGGAACTGGTGGGTCGTACGTTGTCGCTAATCCTCCTAGGTTATGCAGCCAGCTAGCCCAAGGGGAGAGCAGGAACACCGGACTGGAGCAGTCCGTCACAACGGACGTGCGATGACCTCCTTACTCCCTATGGGGCCTGCCCCACTGAGCAAGCCCACAAAGACAAGGAGAGGAAAATACGATTGTACCCACCTTCCAGGAAGGGATGGGGAACGCAGAGAGAGTGTGAACTGACTTTTCAGATAGGGTCACTGTGATCGCTGGCCTATGGCCCGTTTACACTCTTCTGTATCTCTCTGTCACCTCCCTGGGTGCTGGAAGAGGAATTTTAATCTATTTGCAAAAATTATGGGATTATGCTTCCAGTGCAGATAGTTAGTACAATCATATTACCTTTTCACTGAAATCCAGCATTATTCGATGCGTGCCGGGAGGAGATAAGGCTATGGAAGAGACTGATCAAGATGTACATTTCTTGAAAAGAAGCTTAATTTTTTGTTTGCTTGTTTGTTTCCAGAGAATTTCTTGCCGAGGAGAACAACTTGGAAAATGTTTTGAACAAAGCTTTTCTAGAAATAAACAAAGCATATGATAGGCATGCTCATCTGTCTGCTGATGGTAGGTGGAAAAAAATTCTACTTGTATGGGTGTGAAGAATAAGGTTTTTCTTATTTGCTCAGTAGTTTTGTAGTAAAATGTCCAGAAAAATGCTTGAAAACAGTTTTACTTAATGTAGGATTTTGTTCTGATCACTTACTGCAAATGAAACAATTATTCTTTAGCTCCTCCTTAAAATGAGAAAGCTATAAAAAGTCTAAATCAAATTTACCGGGGGAGTTACTAGTCTGAATGTTAGCATAATCATCAATGAATTTCTGTTAACGTGATTCTGTCAAGGAAAGTGTTTGTCAAGGTAGCAAAAAGCGATTTAGATTTGCAAGGAGCACATAACTTTACTGTGTGAGAAACCTGGGGGGGCGGGTTGGTTTGGGGTTTTTTTGTTGGGGTTGTTCATGTTTGGGTTTTTTGGGGTTTTGTTTGTTTGCCTGATTGTTTTTTAAAGCTGTTATTCCTGTGGGTTAAAAGCAACAGTGTCAAAATTTTCCCTTTCTAACTTGGCTGCTGCACCTGAGGAGGAACATAAGCCAAAATTAACACAATTGATACTGCTTCCGCACAAACAGAATCACAGGAGTAGCTGTGTGTGAAAGGGAAAAAAAGCAGTGAAGAGGAAAACAAGGTTGGCTGTGGTAAGGCTGTGGTAAAGCTGGCACCAGCCCTTTTAGACTCCTTAGTCCTGGCTGTTAATCAAGTTCTTGTATATATGTCTGGAGACTAAGTGCATCTGAAATTGCAGTTGCAGCAACTGGAGCTTATAGAGAGTAACTTGGGAAGGGATATAGAAGTCCTTGTCCCAGTTCTGTCACAGGAGTTCCCTCAGCCATGAGATACAATTCTAAGAGTCAGTTTAGCCAATCTTAAAAAAACAAACCCACAAACCAAACCAAACCAACGCCCCCCCCTCCACACACACAAAAAAAAACCAAAAACCAAAACCTGTCCCAGTGCAGATGCTGGCAAAATGTGCTGGTGCTGGCTAAATGTCTGAGGTCATTTCAGAAGAACAGAAACTGTAAAAGTTTTCTCTCCAAGAAAGACTTGAAACTAACAAGACCTCTAGGGACTGAAGTGACCTGCTATTCCCAAGCTGCTTTTCTTAAGCAAGGAATGAATACAGTCAAGTAATGGAGCGGCTTCCTGCACTTTAACTGCTAGATGAATCTAGGTACACTCAAATATTTCCTGGCAGGACAGGTCACCTGACTGTTGCAGCACTAGTCTAGGTACTCTCAAATATTTCCTGGCAGGACAGGTCGCCTGACTGTTGCAGCACTGTGAGGGATACACACTTTTCCTCTTACCCAGTATAAGCTAAGGTATCAGGAAAAAAGGCTTAAGTCCTGAAATGCCGCCCTTAAAAAAGGGGGATTAAATCTATAAAGCTTGTTTCCCCATTATATCCCATTTTACTTTTTTTATATTGAAATTCTTTAAAAAAGAAAAAATGTGATAAAAAAGTCCAGAGTCACTTTTGACCTATGGGGTGAGTTTTAACTGAGCTCATGAGACACACATCAGTAGAGCAGACGTGCTTTTTATCCAAGACCCTCCTTGCAAAAATGTTTTTTTTAAAAGCCCAAATTCAAGAAAGCGTCTGAATACAGGCTTCTGTGCTCCCCTGGATCAGGACCTTTCCTTTTCACTCACATGAAGATCTGTTATATTTGTCCCCCTCCCCACCCCTTTGTCACTAGGGCAGCTCTTGGTTTGGCTCATTGGAGCGACCTCTGTTAAGTGTCAGAGCA
This sequence comes from Cariama cristata, assembly GCF_000690535.1. Lineage (NCBI taxonomy): Eukaryota > Metazoa > Chordata > Aves > Cariamiformes > Cariamidae > Cariama > Cariama cristata. The sequence continues at coordinate 5,781 of NW_009612271.1, forward strand.
GCTCCTTGAGGAGAAGGATTGGGAACTTGGTATATTGATAATATTGATAGATAATAAAACTTGGTATATTGATAATCTGAAAACAGTTTCTGATTATAGCATTTTGTACATGAGACTTACGGGACTGGAAAACAATATTTGACAGACAAGTTGTGCAGCAAGCTGAGCATTTTGGAACTGCTTATAGGATTTTTTTCATATTGTTTCACTGTTTAACGAAACATAATTCAAATGCCAGCAAATTTACGTAACAGTTACCAAGACAGTGGACAAACCCTCTTCATTAAAAAAGCTTGAGGTCAAGCAAAATAAAGGGCAAAAGCGTTGTCAGCCATCAACAGGGGCCACACTCTGACAAGCACTCGGTGTTTCTCGGGCAGGCTGAGCACCTGCAAAGCTCTTGCAGGAGCCAATGCCCAAAAGGATCTTTTGGGATCTAAAAGCGCCCAATGCTCTTGACTGGTTGCCCAGCTGAAAATCAGGCTACAAGGCAAAGAGCGGAGTAACAGGGTGCAGAGACAAGTGTGGATTTCTGAACAAATTAAACTTTTTGCATATCTGTTGTTATAATAATTCAATACTGTGTTGACTGCTTGGTGTGGATATTTTTGTTGTTGCTGCTGTTTTGAAAGTTACATAAAATGTCAATGTTTGGCATGTATCCTTGTTAGAAGCCTACTTCCAAACTGATTCCGTTTGCCAGCAAAATTTCTGATTAATTGTGGCTATTCTAGACGTGACAGTCAACACTGTTGCTAAAGTATCTTGAAAATGGTGGCTGGTTGTGTAACGCTGGGTATCTGGGATACGCTGGATGCTTCCCAAGACTGACCTTCTTTTGAAACCTGGCCATAGCTGACGGAAGTGGAAAATAATAGCTTAGTCTTGTTCCGGTAGATGACCCTGCCAGAGCTCACTCCTTTTGCTGTATCTGCAAAAAAACCCAAAAACCAACAGTGCATGTTCAGGATGTCCAGCTCTTTCCGAGCTGGTTGTGTGTTAGTAAAGTGTGTGCCTGGGTGTTTGAAGGAACATAAGTCCTGGGACAACTCCCTGTAGCCTAAATTGCCTGGGTATTGTTTGACGCATTGTTTATAGTACTATTTAAGGGGTAAAAACCTCATATAATGGCACAAATTTAACAGGACTAGAGATGTGCCTTGTCGGAGCACTTAGCTACATCTTCAAGGGCATGACCCTTTGTAGGTCACTTTACAATGACAGAATATTTGAAATTATAGATGGAAAATACATAGCATTATAGTTTCTGTGAGCTTTCAATAAAAAAAAGAAAAAGGTATAGGTATGTGTTCCAGGTACTGCTATTGTGTCTGGCGTGCTGTTCACTAGTGCTGTTGGAGCGCTATACTGGTCTGATGGGGACTGGTCCAGTTACCCCCTCTGTACCGTCGTTTCACAGAAAAGCGTAAGAAACTTGCTGTAGGCAGATCTGGGATAATCTGTCCTCCACCTCAATCCTTTCTAATCGTTAACAGCTTAGAGATACACCTGAGCCCTGAAGCATGGTGTTTGATATCTCTTCAGAAACGCATTTTCATTCGCTTCCACGCATTTAAATATCGCCAGTCACTTTTAAATCACTGCTAAACTTGGGTACAGGACACAGTAAAGAAAGCTCACATCCGACAAATGTGTCATTATCCACGGGACAGCTGTTAACACAGATGGACAGAATTTTCTGATATTTTTGACCAGTCATAAAAACTGAAATGTAAAGGCTGAATAGCTTTGCTCAACAAGGACAGAAATAAGGAAGCAAATCATGTGCTTGAGGCAATTTGAGCATCTCTCTGGAGAACTGTAAGACAAACCCTCTCCTGGCCTAGTGCGGTCCTACAAGGTACTGCTGCTACTTCTGTTCACTGCAATCCGCTACTCGGAGAAAACAACAGGGAGTCTTTTCCATCGACCTCCACGTTCAGTGCATCCAACTCTAATCACATTGGCCGCTCGCTTCTGGAATAGCCACCTTATTAAAACATAGCCAGGTATTAACTGATGTATCTATGTTTGAAAGGCACTCCTGGAATCTTATTATGCTGAGCAAACTGCAAAAGTTATTTAAAAATAACTAAATTGAAAAAGTCATGGGTTTTGGGTTTGTTTAAGTTACCATTCGAACATATGATTTTTATTTCTTTGAATATGTTAACCTGCAACACTGAGGAAAAGGGAGAGCTGCAGAAATTGTACTTAAATACTTCATAAATCTATCAAAATTACAAAGGCAGCCTTTTTATCCAAGGACCCTGATTATTACCTAGTCAAGTTAGAAGATACTAATTTAAGATATTAAAGGGGTGTTTATTTGGCATATTTTCCCATGGGTCAGAACGATTCATATACTTCTATTCACTGCCTTTAAAATGGCCCCATTTTAGTTGGCAGTGGTTTGAACTTCCCCATTTTTGAGTTATATATAAATATATATATAAAAAAATTAATAAATTACCTTGAGGAAACAGATTGGGCCATATTCTGTACCAAAGATGTTCCTCAGAGTGGCCACTCTTGCCATATGTGAGAGAGCTGGCCCCCTAGCATTGGTAATGTTCTTTGGCTGATTTGTTGGTTGGTGGGGGGGGGGGGGGAATATTGTGGCTTTTATTTGGGCTGAATTTAAACTAGTTTTGTCAGCGAGTTTTATTGAGAAGGTGAGAACGGTGGCAATTCCCCAGAAATACCAAGGCCGATTATCTGTGGCCAGCAATGCATGTGTAAGCCTCAAGCACTTCCTACATGACCTGCAAAAGACAGTGCAGGCAAACCCAAGAGTGACTACTTGCCCTGTTCTGCAGCCCTCATCCTTTCATCTCCAGTGTTGCAGGTTTATTTTGTTTGAACAAAGTCCCTGGGTGAATTTCCTCTTTGCCTCTGTGTGCGTGTTATTTGTGGCAGACACTGTACCTGGTCAGCAGCTCTAGAACTGGAGGCCCTGGACACTATATGCTGGGCTTCAGTGGAAAGAGAGATCTGCTTAATTTTGTCCCAGGTGAAGGAGTCCGGCGGTTCCTAGCCTGGACTACTGGAAGGTTCCCACATCCTCTTTGTCACATTAGTTGAGATGACTTGCAGTAGAAGTTGTCCAGTGAGTGTTAAGAACCTATTGAAAGATCTTAGTTTTATAGTGATATTGTTAGGAAAACAAAATAAACTCTTTAATTGTTAAAACTGATACATATGCTGATGCTACGTATTTTGATATGATTAAATAACCTAGCAGCAGTTGTAGTAAAGCATTAGAAATGTTATCCCATCATCATTCCTGTGTTTTCGAGCTCTGCTTGTAGTCGAGCTGCATCCATGTTCTTGCACCCCTACCCAGATCATGAACTGGTTGCAAGGAAGAAAGCATGAGCAGCATTTATTTCTCTAGGCGTGCTATTTAACTAATAAGCATATATGAAGCTCAAGTCACTATGACTGTTACTACAATTCTGGACAATATCTTGACTTGTTCTTTAGTACCATCCCTTGATCTTGTGCGAGTGGCTCTGCTCTTTGAGAGTCTGCACTCAAAAGATGCAGATTCACATGAATGTCCAAATGCTGCCAGTCATTTATGAGTTAAAGACTATGGATCTTAACTTTTTCAGAAACTGCTTATGTTTGTCAGCATAGTTCCAAAACCAAGGAATGAAATGGGAGAGTAGTGGCAGTTCTGCATTAATTTTAATGTCTAAATAAGATATATTTTCTGTGAAGTAAAAAGGTAGTTTTGCGTAGGTTCATTTCACTTCTTTTAACTGTTGGCTAAAACAGGTATTTTACTGATTCTACTAAAATTTCTAATCGCACTAGTTCTTATTAGCACCTTACTTTCATAATGGCCTCAAAGTGAGCCTGCACTGGACTAGTCCTTGCTTCACATTAGAAACACGATGTCAGTGCTTACCTGCACAGTCAGAAGCTACCGGCATCTCAATAGTTTTGAATACCATAGCCTGCATGGCAGCCGTAACAGAGTCCAAGATGTGACCTAGGTCACCATGGTTGATGTTCACAATTGACCTGTTGGTTAAGTGTATGGCTGAACCAAGTCCTCACTGCAGTAATAATACCTGTTTTAAATAATAACACAAGCTTAGTTTAGACTGTTTTGTGAGGAGTTTTTTGATTCATCAACTCACTGCTTTTGCTGCACAACAAGGCTCAATGCATCTTTCAGGGCTTTGTGCACTTCAGTTTACTCCCAACGCTCTTTGAGTTGGGTGTACAGGGTTGCTGAGACCTTGCAGGGTTGGGGAAAGAGGTCACCCAGATCCCAGAGCACTCACACTTCTGTTTCCGTAGTACACAGGGGGACGTGCCACCTGTGTGCCGTTTGCTGGCAACTGGTCAGAGATGGCCAGCAGGACCAGGGCAGGGATCGTCCCCCTGTACTCGGCACTGGTGAGGCCGCACCCTGAGTGCTGTGTTCAGTTCTGGGCCCCTCACGACAAGAAAGCCCTTGAGGTGCTGGAGCGAGTCCAGAGAAGGGCAACGAAGGTGGGCAAGGGTCTGGAGCACAAGGCTGATGGGGAGCGGCTGAGGGAGCTGGGGGTGTTTGGTCTGGAGAAGAGGAGGCTGAGGGGAGACCTGATCGCTCTCTACAATGACCTGAAAAGAGGGGGTAGTCAAGTGGGGGTCAGTCTCTTCTCCCCAGTAACCAGCGACAGGACAAGAGGAACCGGCCTCAAGATGCACCAGGGGAGGTTTAGATTGGATATTAGGAAAAATGTCTTCACCAAAAGGGTTGTCAGGCACTGGAAGAGGCTGCCCAGGGAAGTGGTGGAGTCCCCATCCCTGGAGGTATCTAAAAGACGTGTAGGTGTGGTGCTTAGGGACATGGTTTAGTGGTGGGCTTGGCAGTGCTAGGTTTACGGTTGGACTCGATGATCTTAAAGGTCTTTTCCAACCTAAATGATTCTGTGATTATATGGTTCTGTGGGGGTGGCTGGCATTCCCTGGGCTCAAACGTTCAGTCCTGTCCCAGATCCATCCCTCCTCCCCAGGGTCAGGGCTGCAGGGCCAGAGGTAGGAGTGCATGTAGCTATAGCTGAGCTCTGCAGAAGTGGCGGTGGAAAGAATTTTAACTGTTAGTCATGTGAAAACAGGAATATAACTAGGGATTCTCATTCCTAAGTTAGCCCCAACCCCCTCTCGAATTGGCTTGCTTTTAAAACCTGGAAAAACTGGAAAATCCCAGAATGCAGGAGACCTACAGAGAGCCTTTCAAGGGGATTTGCATTGGCTGTAAATGCAAATGTGTTCCGGGCAATAGGTTGTCCTGGCCAGACATTTTACTGTAATAGCTCAGGTCAGCAGGAGTTACTGCTCTCCAGGCATCTCTCACTGGGTTACCTTTGCATAATTTGCAGGAAGGGAAGATACTAACTGTAAAACGGGACTGCTCCTTTCAAAAAAGCAAACAAAAAAAGGAAAGCTGGACAGTTGTTCTGGAATTTCCTTCCCCGCAGATAAAAGTGCAGATCTTTTCTGAAATAGGCAGCCTCGCATTTCTCCTTTTCAAGTACTACTTTTTTTCCAGAGCATTGTAGAAATTGAAATAAGAAGCCCTTAAATTTACTTGTGCCAGTTAATCCAGCCAGGTCCCTGAACACAGCCAGTCAGCTCAGCTCGCTCCCTGACCAGGTCAGAGAAGGAAGACGGCACCAAGGGCTCTGGTTTGCAGTCACTGTACACCCCTGACACACCACCAGTGCCCGGGGCAGATTGCCCAGAGAGCCACTGCCAGCTGACAGCATCATTTTGCAGGCTCAAGGCAAGGCAGAATCCAGCTTCACCTTTAAGCCGAGACCTCCGGTAAGTTGGCAGGGGCTGATGAGAGCAGCGTCCCTTTCTGAAAAAAGCCAGCGGCCTGCTGACTGAGGCCTTTGTCTCTTGGCAAGGCTAGGGGAAGCAGAGGGAGATCGTAACGACTCTGCAACAGGAGAATGCCACAGACTGGTGTAAAGGAGTGATCTAACGTTTCTCTCCTGGTGAACTATGTGGAGCTACAGTTACTCTTACTCAATTGCCTGCCTCACAACCTAACAGAAGGGAAGAGCCATCAGCTTTAGGGTGGGCAACCTGTGCAGTCACACAACCCTGTAACTTGAGGTGAGCTAGTGGGACAGAGAAACTATTTGCCACAAGCTGAAAGGAAGCTACTGTACCTTGTACCACTTTGATTCCACTTGCCCTCTTTGCATGGAGCCATGTTGTTGCACAGAAATACTTACCCTTTCCACTTCCTCTCTCTCTCCCCCCAGTCCTACATGCATGCATGTTTGCTGTATTTTTTTATATGTAGATATAGTTTAAACTTAAAAGCAGTTACTTACTTGTAATGTAGAGCACAAGTTGTCTTCATTTTACCAACTGAAACTGTTGCTGTTATAAATGGTCCCACGCTTCGAGGCAGTGCTAAAACCTCTCTCTTTGATATGACGTTTATAGCAACTCTGATGAACTCTGGGACCACTGCCACAGTGGCTCTGCTCCGGGACGGTATCGAGCTGGTTGTGGCAAGTGTGGGAGACAGCCGTGCTCTGCTGTGTCGAAAAGGAAAGGCCGTGAAACTCACCATTGACCATACTCCAGAAAGAAAGGAGGAGAAGGAAAGGTACCTGTCGGCTGATGATGTGGCTTCCCAGGGCACAGCCTCAGTCAGGATGTGCTTGTCTTCTGCTGCTGGGTTGGGCCTGGAAGAAAGCAGAGAGTTGAACGTAACGCCCTGAGACCACCTCTGAGCTGGCAGAAAGCAGCACAGCTCCAGTTAATTCATTTGGTTCCATTTAAAGGACGTTTAGGGGATGTGGAAAGCCCTGCATGAGCGTAAGGTGTCTCGGCAGTAAGAGCAGCATAGCTAGGACTTGGTACAGAGCCGTGACCACATGGTTCAGGCTTGTCCAGGACTGCCAAGTTAAGAGCCAAGACCTGAAGAAATGCTCTGTGGTTCCCAGGTCAGGACTCAGCCCACCAAGCCACATCCCTCTGTGGAGCCCTTCCAACTGCAAAAGCCAACCCTCAGTCTCCCAGCTCAGGTCCTCCGTACCCCTTCCGCATCGAGAGCTAGTGACAGAAACCGCAGATAGAGACAGGGTAATGGTGTGAAGCAGTAACTCATATTCGCTTTTTCTTTTGTGCCTCTGGACAGGATTAGGAAGTGCGGTGGCTTCATTGCCTGGAACAGTTTGGGACAACCTCATGTGAACGGTAGACTTGCAATGACGCGGAGCATAGGAGATTTGGATCTTAAAAACAGTGGTGTGATAGCCCAGCCAGAAACAAAAAGGGTTCAGGTAAAAGAAGGCCTGGTTAACAGGGACAGCAACATTCGGACTACGGGGCATCATAGGTGTTTGATGCAGGTGGTGGTACCCACACGGCATGTGCCCAGGTGAAGCCTGAAGGCCTGATGGCCAGGCATTGGTTTTTTATTTGTGGTGAAGTAACCGGAGACCAATTCTAATGAGGTCATTTCACATTAATGCTAATGGGACAGAAAAGAATCTGGCCCTGATACTAAATTCAACCAGATCAACTTCTAAATCCCATTTATCACAGTACAATATCGGATGAGGGAAGAAAGACAACATATGATATCCAGTACTAAAATACAAAGGTGTTAGTCTGTTTGGGGCTTGTGGTCAAATGAATAATTTTGAGGTTAATGCTGATAGAAAACCGTCACTGAGAACTAGGTGGGATATGGATGGGCCGTCACCAAAAAAAGTAGAATGTGTAGAGATTTGCACATTTGGGAGGAAGGGAGGAGGAAAGGGCAGTTGCATGCATCCTACCATAGCTCTGTAGTTGTCTGGAAAACACATTAACCACCCAGAAGGTATTCAGCACAGTTGCCTTCACTTTTGCTCTCCTCTCAGCTCTTACTCGGTTTGTTACTTTTCCCCAATGCACCTCCCAGGGCCCAGGGAACTTCTATTCAGTTGGTCCTAATTAAATGCTGCCCACTAGGCCTGAGGGGTTTAGGGAGATGACTGCGGTGCTATCGGGTCTTCCTTGAAATCCTCAGTTTAAGGAAGCATTTTGTTTACCGGGTAATGTATGGGTCTGGTCTTTTGGCCTCAGCGTATTCAGAGGGCTGCTTCCTAGAACTGGAAACACCTTAAGATGCTCTCCTCCAGTACAGGGAACATAGTCTTGTGTGGCTGATGGATGGGCTCGAGGATTCAGGGGGCAGCCTTTGGCTAGCCGAGGGTTTGTGGGTTCCAGTTGGTCCTTGCACAGAAAGCAGGAGAGCATGCAGCACCCCCAGAAAAAGTGCTTTGCAACAGAGTGTCAAAAAAGAAGGCAGGCAGTTAATTTGCCGCGCAGCACTCGCTCCATCGTTGTGCATACTGTGTGCTTTTATTGCAGTTGCATCATGCAGACGACAGCTTCCTGGTCCTTACTACAGACGGTATTAACTTCATGGTGAACAGTCAGGAGATCTGTGACTTCATTAACCAGTGCCATGATCCTGCCGAAGCTGCCCACGTCGTTACTGAGCAGGTAATGCCAGGGCTTCGCCCAATCCCAAATGCTTGTTGTTGGGTTTTTTTTGTTTGGTGTGGTTTTAAAAAACCAAGTATACAACCACACAGTCAAGTGAATTGAACTACGCTGGTTGTGACATTCATTAGTCCTGCCGGCTCACCTTCTCCTTACACTGGGGCTTGCCACATCCTTGCCAGGCATCATTTCAATTAATTTGCTTAGCTCACGATCCACTGAACTGCACAGGACCGTAACCGCAGTTTATTCCTGTGCTGAATATGTCATCAGCATAGAGAGAAACAGCCAGTTTCTCACCGGGGTTCTGGATGGTGGCATACCCTGCAGAAAGCTCTCGGGCAGACGGGAATGCAGCATCAGGGCTGGGAAGTCTTGGGCCTCAGGGCATGCTGTCCCATGTGGAGCCAGACACTTGTTTCCTTTTCCAAGCAAGACAATGCTGCTGACAATTTGTTTCTTCTCTCAGGCAATGCAATTTGGCACTGAAGACAACAGCACAGTTGTCATCGTGCCATTCGGAGCATGGGGAAAGTTCAAAAATGGTGAGATCAACGTCTCCTTCAGTCGCAGTTTTGCTTCCAGCGGGCGGTGGGCCTGAAGACCTGCCACGGCTATCTTTTCCTGCCGTAATCTGGACACAGCACACTACAGGAGAACACATCTGTCTGTTCATAGGTTGACTCAGTGTCTTGTCTGTCTCTTCTGTTCCTGGTGTTAGAGAAGATGCCACTGCTCCCTTGGTGCGTAACGCCCTGTTGTTGCTTATGGCTGGTCGTATTTTGCTGTGTTTATTTGTTCCAGTCGGCATTGAGGCAGCTATTTCGTTGGGTTTGTAGTCCCAGCAGCTCTGCACATCACTTTGTTTGCATAGCCGAGGCTCTGGGCTTTCACCTAAGGCTGGAGGGCTTGCACAACTGTTTCATACCTACTTGTATTACCCAGGACCCTTAGTTACCCGGCAGCTGCCTAAATCTGAGTCTCTGAGCCACATGCTGGCTTCTTTGTATGTTAACTCACTACTTGTATTACCCAGGACCCTTAGTTACCCGGCAGCTGCGTAAATCAGTCTCTGAGCCACATGCTGGCTTCTTTGTATGTTAACTCACGGGGGAACAAACGCACAGTGTTCTTAGGTAGACAAAAAGCAGGTTTGTGGTCTTCCTTTGCTGTGCAGCCACCCAAAACTCCCCTGTGCCTCAGGAGAAGTGGGTGAAAAATAAGTGAGAAGTTTCAGAAGTGTTTCGGTTCCAATGCCAGTGGCATTTGGTGTAGCTGAACAACTTTCCTGAGACAGAGCTGCTTTGGAGGCCTTTATGTTCTCACCGCCATCATCTGCAATCCTCTAGCTCCAAGGAGATGGAATGGACTGGAGCCACGTGCCGTTGGACAGATGGGAACGTTTCTCCATTGGGTCCAAAGCCTGTACGGTCTCTGTGGACCACACAGCAGCTCCTTGCAGTGGCTTCTCTTTGGCGTGCCGGTGCTTAACAGGAGCACAGAGGAGGAAAAAAGCTGCACATTTTTGATAGCCAGAGACTCTCATCAACTTGAAATTTTTTTTTTTTTTTTAAAATCAGCTAATTTCAAGGAGTTTACTAACCAAGATTCTTTGGATGTGTAAGACAGGAGAGTTTATTTCTTCGTAAATATATGAGGATTTTCCTGCCCTCTGCTGAAGGTTCCTTTCAGTTAGTCAAGATCTCATGCATCTCTTCATGATATGCAGGAGCTGTAAAATGCCCAAAGCAAGCAAGCTTAAGAAAGGAGAGAGCATTAGAATAACAGAAGGTAATTTTTGTAAGTTTTGGGTATTGTTTCTAGTAGGCATCAGATACTCAAGACACCAGAAGGTAGTTTTATGCTTAAAGGAAGCGTTTCCACTTCCCTTTCCGGAAGGAGTCTGGGTCCAGTGAGGCATGGGGGGGCCAGAGCTCTGAGCCCGCTCATATCGCTGCTGGGACACGTGTTGGCAGCAGGTGAAGATCTGTCCCAGCATCCCCCCGTCAGACCTCCTCCTTCCTCTGCTCCACATCAGGTGTGCAGCTCCTGTGGCCTCCCAGTCACCCTGTTGCAATGAAATATGGGCAGAGAAGAACTGGGCTCCTCTCAGGCTTCCCGCAATACTTTTCAACAGCACAATTGTAAAAACAAAACCAAATGAGTGAAAGAGAAATTGCCCAATACTAAATCACCTTGCAATAAGGAAAAATATTTCCAAGATGCCTTGCCTAATTCTCATTTTTCAGTGCGAAGTACACACCTTCATTACTTTTAGCCCTTTCCTTTTAGCCCAGGGTTACAGCCTAGGCAGTCATTCCATGTGTTTTTCCTCGCCTGTGGTGGAAGGCCTGGAGCACAGTGCTGTACTGCCAGCATTAAGTACTACGTGTTCAGAGAGTACGCTGGTTCCGTCCCATCACTTGGTGTATTAGGTGGTGTATATAATGTGCATGTTCAGTTTATAAGTACAAAGAGCTTGTGAGTCGGTATAGGTAAATCGCTGTTGTATTGGATGCTATTGCCCAGGCCTCCGTAACAAGCACATCACCGGTTTACAAAAACAACCCCTTCTCTCTCCCCAGATTTTCCCCCGGGTTGGGGTTCAGTCTCCACCTGAGGCCAGAATGTTTGCTAGTCGTGGGCCTGGGCTCAGCCTTGCTTACCTGAGGCAGAGGGGCACTTTTAGTTGTTACCAGCGAGAGCAGGTTCTCGATCTGCGGCAAGTTTGAAGATTCCCACAGCCCGCTTGTGGCAAAAATGGCAAAACCAGCCTCTCCCAAGTGCTTGAGGAGAGGTCACACCTGACTGAGGTTCGTAGAGCTGCGCCAGGAACGTGGTTCTGACCGGTTTGCGCTGCGGGGTGAACAGCTGACGGCCTTTCTCCTGCCAAAGAAAGAAATGACCTGCTAAAACAGCAAGGCCAATAGTTCGTAGCAAAGGGTTAAAGCACAGCACGCAGCGGTCTTACCCAGGGGAAAAGGTCAGAATCAAGCTCTGGGGAGGGAGTTGCTGTGGGGGTGGCTTTGGTATCAAGTGTCAGACAGGCTTGAGTGGTGCTGCAGGGATTTGGAGAAGCTCCATCCACACCCTCCTGTTCCAAATGCTGCTCATTTCTGCTCAGCCAGCTAGCCATCTATCCAGAGAGAAGATAGCAAGGGCGCTGGGGGTGTTTGTGACAAGTACACGTTGATTTTTCTTTTTTTTTTTTGGAGCAGTGCTGGATACTTGCCAAGCTGAAGACATGGTATTAAATGCAGGCTGCTAATGAAAAACACTGCAAATGAAGAGCAGGTGCTCTGAGGAATGACCTGGCAGTTAGAGTAGCTTCTAAACATTGACCCAGATGTAACATGAAATGACGGTTTTTCTTCTCACGGGAAGTTTTGGGGCATTTTTTGTTGTATCCCTGTCTGGTTGCCTGATTGCATATGGAACAAAAGTGGCTGGGGGCTTTTATTTCTTCTAACAAGAGTGGTTATCCTCTCCGAGGAAGGATCCATCTGTAACTTCTTTTAAATTTTATAAAGGAAGGGATAAGACAAAGCTTTGCAAAATAGATGATTAGATAAAGATGTATTGGCCGTTGCTGTTACTACCTTTATAGATTCCTGGGTATCATCTAGCCTAGCCTCCGCTCAAAGCAGAGCTGCCTTCAGAACTGCGTACTGCAGTGAAGGGATGTCTCCCGACATGGAAACACAGCGCCTGAAAGCAGATGGGAGAAAGAATTTAGCATGCAGTGCGGTTTAGCTGTGGAACCTCTCAATTGTATTGAAGTTGAAAACTTACCGGTATTTAACAGGCATTTGTATAGCTACCAATAAATTTCACAAATAAATTAGCACATACATAGAACTACGATAGGAGCCGTTTTGCTTAGAGCAAAAGCAAATCAATAACTGATGGGAGGCTACAGAGATGCATTTCTTACGCACAGGTTCTTCCCTGCCTGTTCTCTCTAGTTTTCTGCCTCTCATTCTGAAGTTAATGAGCTACTGATGAAGCTGAAATGCTTTGCCAAGTGGCCCAGTAGCCTGCCTGTTCCTTCTCCCATTGAGAACAGAGGTACCGTCACACTGGTTTGTGTGGATTCCGTACTTCATGCTGCACGGGACAAGACTCTGAGCGCCAGCTTGAAAAACAAAGCATTTTGTAGAAACGCTCCATTACCAGGACTGTTCGTCTCTGCCTCCTGAACCACAACACTGCTTTTTCCTACCAAGACAACAGTGAGCTTCCCTAAGATTTAGCGGCGACTGCATCAAACCTTGTTTTTCTCCAAGAAGTCGGGAAAAACCTGCAGTTTCCTGGGTGATGGATTTTTCATCATTTGACACTTCTCACTACTGAAGAGTCATTAGAACAAGTCCCTGCCCTTGCATTTCTGTTCTGCGGCTGTTTGGATGCGATACCCTGTTGGTGGAGTGAGCTTTGCCAACACGTTCACGCGATGAGTGGGGCAGAGGTGTATGGCACTGAATTTGGCGTGCACAGACTATGAAGTCAGTGGAATAAAGCCGTGTTGGGGAAAATGGAAGTGGTTTGTCATAGGGGTACCAGGGGATCAAATCAGCAGTGCCGCGGGAATGGCTGGCCAGCAGACCTCTTGCCCTCGGGTTCACCAGAGCTAGGTACTGCTCTGTTGCGATGAAGCTGTACTTTGTGGTGGGTTGACCCCAGCTGGAGGCCAGGTGCCCACCAAGCTGCTCTATCACTGCCCTCCTCAGCAGGACACTGGAAGGAAGAAATACGATGGGAAAAAAAACCTTGTGGGTCAAGATAATGGCAGTTTAATAAAGTTAAAGCAAAGGCCGTGCATGGAAGGAAAGGAAAACAAAAGATTTATTTCCTACTTCCCATCAGCAAGTGATGTCCAGCCACTTCCCGGGAAGCAGGGCTTCAGTACACGTAGCCGTTGCTCTGGAAGACAAGCGTCGTAACAACAAATGCCCCCCCTCCTCCTCTTTTCTCTTAGCTTTTATTGCTGAGCAGACGCCCTATGGTGTGGAACATCCCTTTGGTCAGTTGGGGTCAGCTGTCCCAGCTGTGTCCCCTCCCGAGATGTTGGTGAGGGGACAATGTGGGAGAGACGGCCTTGGGGCTGTGCCAGCCCTGCCCAGCAGTACCCGGACCAACACCGCTCTGGCTACCAGGACAGAGCACAGCACTAGGAGAGCTGCTGTAGGGGAAGTTAACTCCATCCCAGTCAGACCCAATACATACTTCTTGGGTTTTTCTGTATAGTCAATTAAGGCTCCTCCTGCCTATAGCGGCTCTGCAAGCGACCAGCTTTACACCCCAGGGACCAGCAAAATTCTCTCGCCCAGCAGAGAGCTCTTTTCAATTTGAGGACAAAGAACAGGTTGTGCGAGCAGTAGCAGTTGCCTACCAGAGGGGTTTATTACTGAAGAATCACTAGAGGTATCTTACACTTTGAATGAAACAAAACAGAGTCTCAGTTTGCTCTCTAGCTCTCTGCCTTTCCCATGCATCTGTTGTTTCAACGAAAATGGTATTTTTTGTTTACTACAGACTGAACTGCACATTAAGGGTGACCTACTGAGCAAACCGTAGCGAGCGTTTGCTTTTTTTTTCTAGGTTTTAGGGATGGATTCTGAACTCTCTTGGATCTGGTAAAAGTATTTTCTTGGCTGAACACTCCCTCGGGTATCTCTCACTGTTACAGGCACCGCAGGAGGCTGGGCTGTGGCTGCAGAGAGGCAAAAAATGCTGTCCAGCCAGATGTTCGTTTTTACTGAGAGGATATGGAAGGCACGGGGGGCCTCACGTTGCTGGAGGATTTACTAGGAGAGGTGTTGAGGCTGAAGCTGGAGTTCTAGCTCGGTCTCTCCACCAGCTGGAAAGAAGAGTTTTGCACTTTGTAGAGGGAACTCGCTAAAACGTCATTTGCAGCCTCGATTTAGGAGAGCTGGTCTCTTTGGAAGGTGAACATAGCGCAAGAGATCGAAATGGGGATGAAATCCAAGAGTTTGTTTAATACAGCGTCCTCCATACAATCGGCCCCTTTTGGTTGAAAAGCTCAGGGTTGGAGAACAATTGTGGCACACAGTTTGTGGTTTTGAACAGGGGTGCGGAGAGAAATCGGCAATATTACTGCTTTTTACATACTGGGGGGAAATGAGAACTGCAAGGAGCTTAGACTCACCGTAGGATTTCCGCTGACTTCCACAGGATCGGGAGGTCAGATCACCTTTTCTGTCTCGGCAGGTAGATGTGCTGTGGCAAAGGCATTAGGATTTCTAGCTAAGAGAGAAGCACAAAACAACAGATACCAGTGGAACCGGTTTAATATTATTTTTTCTTAAATAAATTCAGTTGGGCACTGCTAGGTCCATTGGTCACTCACCCCACAAGCTGAAAGTATGGGATAGCAACACTCCGAGTATTCCTTGGTTCCGAAGCTGCTGTTGTCAATGCAGCGATACTCAGCGGGGTGAGCTCTCGACTCAGGAGAGCGAGTGCTTGGGCAGCGGTGTGCATCATCACTTCCTGCAGACTTAAGTGCAATTGCGTACATTTGCCTTAGGACTGTGTATAATTCCTGTGGTTTGATGTTTCTGTTTGGTGTAATCCATGTCCATAATTCATCTACTTAATTTTATAGGTGTCCATTTTGCCTTCTTGGGTTTTTTAAATGTTTGTTCGTCTACATCAACTCAAAGCTACAGTGGCGCAGATAAGTCTGTACTGGAATGCTTAAAAGATCTTTTAATAAAGAGTTGGCTTCAAGAGTTGTGTCACTACAAATGGATTTTTCTTCTTCCACTGCACCGCAAACTACCAGGAAAGTTTCTGCTTCCCAAGCTGTGTCGCGACTGTCCTGTTAGCCCTGGGCCTTAGCCCCTGCCATAAAAAGCTTCTGATAACCAAGTCTTTGCTTACAAAGACACTCACCCAGTGATAACCAGTGCAAAGTACCTCCTATCTCTGTGCTCCTTCAGCGCCCGTGGGCTTTGCTCCATCAGGGCAACATGTTCTAACTTGTTATTTTTGTTTTTTATGTTTTCGTATATTACAACACGAAGAAATCAGAAAGCCCTCTAACAAGTCTGTCTTAAAACAATAATTCTTTTGTGAAGTAGGAAAGCAGCCTGGGTAGTTGGCGTGGTCAGCAATGTCATCCTCTGACACAGTGGAAAGAGACAAATTTGGCTTCTGCATGGGTTCAAGGCTTTTCAGTTATCCTAAAAGAAATGATAAGGAGAAAATAACAGCCGAGGCTTTTAACTCATCCACAGAAGTAACCCTGAGATCACTACTATTTTTAATTAGTACTGCTTTTACAGCTGAACTCAAACCTATTTTTACCCTCTCTCCCTTGAAAGGAGCAGCCTTGACTTCAATGTCAAGCCCTAGCAGTTTCCTACAGCTGAGCCCCAGCCTGCCCTTTTAGGACTTTAGTCCTTTTTTGTTCTCCTTTGTTGCCGATCCACTTCTCGGCTCAGTTCGGAGCTGAGCAGCTCTTAGATCTGTGCCTGCATCCCACAGCGGTAAGCATAGAGCAATGACTGCTCGGGCAGGTGAACTCTAAGAGCGTGGGTAGTGTCTCGGGAAACCCTCCGGGCAGCTTTGCCCTTTCCTCACGCCTGCCCTTTCACAGGAGCTGGGAAATGGCTCCCAGGTTACTCCGCAATCGGAGCTTTTGTCCCGGCACGAGCGTCCCTGCGGGAGAGGAGGAGGGCGGCCGCCTGCCAGCAGCACAATGGTGGGACCCTGCCCAACTTCATCGGGACAGTCTTGGGAGCGCAGCCAAGCTCTAAGAAAAGCAGTCCGTGCTCTCACGGGGGACACTCACAGAAGCTGGGCCCCCCTGGGAAGGGCTGGAAGCTTTTCCCGGAGCTGAGGGCAGCTTGCGTCAGCACCCCACCACGGCCCGCCTGCACGGGGCCAGGGCTGCTCACACCAAGTTCTCCTCACTGCGACTGGGCAGGAGCCTACCTCTGTGTGCACAAACACACGCATAAAGCATACCTCAGTATTTACATTTGTAACCGACTCTTGCCCAGAGGTCGTCTTTGCTCTTGCTCGGCTCTGCCCAGCAAAACAGAGCGGGCAGCA
>NW_009612271.1:22413-30161 GCF_000690535.1 Cariama cristata
TCACGAGAAGTGGGGAGGGAGCAGTCCCGCCTCCCGGGGGAAGGTGCTGCTGGGACAGCCCAAGGCCCAGCGCCTGGAGAACTGGCTGGATCTGGCTCCCAGCAGCCTGCCTTTATTTATTTAATGTGGTCATTACAAGCATTGGTCATTCTCCTCCATGCAATAACAACTTCACAGGTTTTTCTAGGCATTCACACTTAGAAAAACTATGTCGTATCTCCGGCTGGCCTGCCTGCCCCGCAGCACGGAGGGCCTCAGCTGGGGCAGTGGCAGACTCTGGAGCAGGCACGATTACACTTATGTTCATCAGCGGCCATGTTCAAGTTCTGGTCCCATTTCTTACAAATTCCCCTTCTCTGGGGCCAGCCACACACCCACGACAACGTCACTCGACTTCCCCAGGAAGACAGGGCGTGATTTGGCTCCCAACGCACCGGTCCTGTTTCTGTGCTCGCTTACCCTGCCCTCCCCTCTGCATTGCCTGGCACACCAACCTCAGCAGCGAATCAACACCGTGTCCTGACGTGGAGACAGACGTGCTCCACTGCCAATAATTCTTCAAAAATACATACGCATTTTTTACCATGGTATACAGCACAAAATACTTTGAGCCTAGAAAGCAGGCTCCAAACCTCAGCTTTCTGAACTGTCAAAGTCATCACAACCCTGATGAAAGACAATTTGGTCGCAGCAAACTGGCCACAAGTTTAGCAACAATGGACTGGGCTACGGCACTATCACAGAATGAAACGTCGCATTTTTTAGTTCAGCGTAACTGCCCCCACAAAACCAGACAGCTAGAGACCACCTGCGAACAGCCGGCACGCCCAGCAGGTGCGCTGGAAGACCCGGCCATTTGTTTTAGCTGCTAAACTGAATACCTGTCCCGGGGAGATGCTTCTGCCTGCCAGGAGCTGTGGCGGAGGGAGTTAAAGGCTGGTGCACTTGCACTGAGCTGCCCTGTCACTCACTCACTGCCTTGTTTCACTCCAAAACGGCTGCCGATGCCTGTCGGGGATTTTACGGCTCCAACACTGACCTTTGAGCTACCACGAATTGCACAGGGCACCGTTCTTCCTTCTCCCAGACCCAGGTTTAGTGCAGGGACCTCACAGAAGGCTATGGCTTTCCTAATTAATTACCTTCATGTTCGTCTGGACGGCAAGGAGCCAAGCTAACTCTCCCAACCCCTGGTTTGCAACAGGGACTCAAAATTACACTATCTTAATGACAACACCAAAGCCTGCGCTCCCTGAGGCAGGGATGGGACCGCGCTTTTGCAGTCAAAATGTCCCTCAGGACTGTGGCCCCCACCGCCTCCCCACACTGCCACCTGGCACCTCCACATCCCGATGCCTGGGGGATAGCAGAGGCAGCGGGGCAGCCCTGTCTGCCCAGCTCCCACCACAGCACTCACCCTCTGCCTCCACAACCCACGCAGAAAACTCAAAGGGCAATTTTTTTTCCTTTTTGTTTCATCAAGGCAGGCTTCTCTCAGAGACCTGCAGAAGGGAGTTTTTTTGGACACGCCACAGGCTGGCTGAGGTGGAGAGGAGCGTGTGCATGTTGGGGTGCTGAGGGCACATGAAGGCCACAAAGCCACCCCATGAGGCTGGCTCACCTTCCCAAAGGCACAAAACCACCCCGCGAGGCTGGCTCACCTTCCCAAAGCTGAGCGATGCCCTCTCATCCGACTTCACAAGCTGTGGAGACGAGGCGCTGCGGTGCACTCTGTAGGCAGGGCACGATGCAAACTGCAAGTTCTTTGCATCACTCAAAATGCTGTACCAAGTTAAGCACAAGTTAGCTACCTTCATACGGCACAAAAAAAGATGGCCAACTCATTTTTTGCCCATGGGAAAATGAGGCCGAAATACCGCATACCGAACGATCCAGCTGCACAGACCAGCCTGGAGCTACTGGTAGGAGGGCATCTCCCCCTGCAAAGAGTGGGCAGCGATGCCAGACCCTACAGCCCGCAGTCAGCATCGTTTCCTGGCTCAAAACGCTTTGATGAAGTCCACTTCTGACCTGCTCCATGACAGCAGAACAGCATGCTCCCAAGTGTCATGCTGACAAGTAATCTGCCCCATATGAAAAGATTTAAAATATGGAAACCCCCGAGTGAGAAATACTTGAACCTATGAAAAGTGGACATTACCAGTGCTATATAACTGAGGTATGGCTTAGGAAGGCCACAACAATTACTACTGCTTGAAAGCACACTTAAATGTAACTAAAAACCCCAAAGAGCTCATGGAAGGCGTTAATGCCAAATGCAGTCAGCACAGTTAGTTACATTCATTGGTAGAAGTTCCTTTTCTTTTACAACCGAAGAGATCACTTACCGTCAAATACCAAGAATGCAATGTCAATTCTGATGCTCATCAGCCAAGGAACATGGTAGGCCCAACGGCATCAAAGCCTGGTTTTTACTTACAGAAAAACTGTTAGCCACCAGTGTTGGCACCTAACTAACTGCCAACGGGAAAACCCACACTCTTTAGCATTACCAGCTTAGAAAAAGGTATAAAAATGGATCGAAGAATTAGTAAAATACTTCAGCATTTGGGGATCTTAGGCTGTTTCTCACCAGAAAAGGCCAAGTTCTGCTCTAGTAGTCATTCTCTCCTTTGGGGAAGATGATTTAAATTGGATTTTGATACTTCCTCGTCTTCCACTGTCCTCATCCAGCATGACTTAAATTACTCTTTTCTGTCTGCCTTCTCTATATTGGTACAGTCTATTCTTCTACACACTGTCAAACTCCGCTGGCTTCACACTCTACAACGACACTTAGAAAGCAAAAAAGAATAAACAAAGACAGGTGATTTCACACTGCATCGTCGTGGATGACCGTACTCCCGTTCAGAAAGCAAAACCGTAACAAGTAAGAGAAGTATACCCCTCGTGACGATACAGAAACATGGTACTCATCAGTTACCACTCCCATGTTAAAAACGTTTATTCAGCTGCAAATGTTGCGTCTTTCCAACAAATGCAAAACAGCTTTTTGGTGGTAAATAGCAGGTATTTATTTGAAATGAAAAAAATACTTCAGTACCTGAACTATTGCATTTAATCATGTATTGTTGTAATTGTGTTACTCTAACTTTTTGCATTGGAGACAAATATACAATGAACATTCAGATATCACAGATTGCACACTAGATAGTAAATCGTCAGGCCTTTTACGTAACCACCAAAAAACAGATATTGGATTCTGCAATATAGTACAAAATTCCACACTCCAGTCTTAGCCAGTTATCTTCAATTTACTCCTGATGCTGTACAAATAAATGGCCATTTAACTAGGGCTTACAAGTTAATAACAGGACAAAAAAAATATACATTGCACTGACACAAAAAGTCAGCTGTGTTAATAGTCATGCAACAAGTAACCAAACTTGCTGAAATTAAAAATACTTTCTAAAAACAGTTTTAACTGCATAAGTATTTTATACACAGTTCATTTACCAAAACAAAAGGAGTCTTTAAATGATACAAAGCAAATATAAGTTTCTACCCATTTTATACATAAGAAAGTGCAAAATAACTTATCTAAAGTGTTTTGCTATTGAACTGATGAATGTCGGCTGGAAGCAGCCAACCCCCCTCTCATAAGCATGACGTTACAGTTGCACACTACGTACGAATGTTAAGAGTACATGAGTAAGTATACTACAAAGAACAAGGCAGGAGAAGACATGTGAGGTACTTGCAGAGAATACAGTCTACTAATGTTAGTGTACATGAGTATAGTTTTGCTCAACAGATTTTTACATGGAAAACAAAGCAGGTATTTGCATTAGAAGCTTGAAAGAAATGGAAAAAAAAACCCACTCCCAAGTGAACAAAACAGTTGCCCACAGCACCAGCTGCCAGAGGAATTACGAGCAGGTGTGGTTTTTCCCCTCCACCTCCTACAAGCAATAATGTGGTTTTTGGAACAGCACAACCAAAGAATTAAGTCAGAGGGCTGTGGTGATTTGTTTTGCCAAAATGTGAATTGGGACTAACCTCTACACTACAGAATTTGTAAGGAATAATGACCTTGATTTTTTTAGTACGCTGCCAAACATCAAAAGCGTAGAACATCACCCGTACAATGGGCTGATGTAGCTGAACGCAGTCAACTAGCTCTTCTTCACTGACGGCCCACTATCGTCACGACCCCGCATTAGTACTATATGCCAACAGTTTGCTTTAGTGCTTACATCATATCAGTGTTACTGTCATAAACCTTGTTTTTATTAGGGTTTAATTATGTGGCTGTACAAGTTCCAGTCCGTACAAAAGAAGACTTCCTTAAATTTGGTTTTGATTTGAAATCTGGAGGCAAGGGGAAGAAAACTCTGTGGACTCAGAGGTGTTTAAGAGTTGTTAAAAGAGCCTTTTCTTCAAAGTGAAAACGTTAAGGCCACTAGCCTGTCTTCTGAACTATGCTGGTTTCGCATCATTTTGGGAAGGGTGAAGGCAACGTTAGAGAGAACAGCTGAACACAGGAATTCTAGTGCTCCGCCCATGCGTACTGAGGACCTCTTCTTGTTTTTAGGGACAAATCTGTCAGGGTAGCCATGCAGCGGGGCTACTTGATCATTACTCTTTGGATCCAAAGGGATCTATTTGGGTCAGCTAATCTCAACAAACCTGCATTTACTCAACAGTGTGCAAGGGCTCTAGAGAAGCCTTTCTGTTCATTTGGGGACCTAGTATACATACCAAAACAGGAATATATCTCATTTTACAGACCAGCACGTACATAATAAACAAACATGTATCAAAATACATATTTAACCTTCAGTGCATAAACATGTGATACCAGGGTAAATAGTAAGTGGTCAGGATTAACAAATTATTCACTGCTAGAAGCTCAAATCAAGAGAAGACAGGTGTGGCCCTGCAGTGCCAAGAACCTTCTGGAAGGAGCTCACACCACCACAGAGGGTCTGGCGTTTTCGATGGTGCAATTCCAACGACAGTGCCAGTTTTAACCATTTGCTGTCCCAAGGCCTCCAGACTCTGCCCAAATCATTCCAAGTGAAGGATAACCTCATCGTCTCGAGTGAAGACACTCACTGAAGTATTAGCAAAGCCAAAGTGGGGCCATCTGTCTTCTGTTGGTTTGGGTCATATCCTTACCGCTATTTAAAAGAATCCATTGTGAATATACCTAGATCTAGATCAGTTTGTCACCCATTTACAAAATATATACACATACGTTAAAAAACAAACCAAACACCAGCCTGCCCCCTGTGCCCCCCCCCCCCACCCCGCCCAACCAAAAACCCACTGGCAAGACCTCATTCAGAAATTAAGTCCGTGGGCCCATCCGATGCGCACATTCCGATCCCAGTGGATAGCAGTGTCTCTACTTCATCCCACATGTAGTGCAAAATAAATGACAGAGTAGTAAAAAAATACTGCAATTAAATTCATATCAGAACTTAAAAACCATAATGGAAAAATTGACTGCTGTCCTCAAGTTGATGCCATGTGCTGAAACACAAGGAGAGCTCTTAGAAGCATTTCTGACATGACTAATATCACCCTGGTTTAGAGCAATGCCTATTCCAAAATTTTTTTTGCAAACAAGCTACAGGACAACAGCGGTTAAATTTTATGCACAAGGAATTCCTTCGGTACCTATATGCAAGCCAATTGCTATTGACTAAAGAAGGTAAAAGCTGGTTCTTGCACCGCATGAATCAGCTGCTAATGAACATTAAGTAATTAACAAAACTGCAGCTCTGACATATGTATAAAAGAGGCCTTATTAAATATGAACAACACTGAGGTGGTAAATAGTTTGGTATAAAATGCAACACAAGTGTACAATTTAGTTCCTGTTTATCTTACAGCTAGAATAAAATACTCCAAGTCCTATTCTCAAAAATGTTTTCTTTGAAAAAATCCATGTAATTCTATGAATAGCCATACTTAAATTAAAATACTGTGGGCAACTGAAAGAACAAACATGCACAGACAGGATTTTTAACAGAAATACGCATAATGCCTTCGACTTTTCTGGTTTTTGTTTTTGTTTTTTTTTTAAACATTCGTATTTAAATCGATAGATGAGATAAAGGTGCCACACAAAGTACAGTGGTTAATCTGAAGTCCCATGTAACAAGCAGTTAAGTTCATATTAGATAAAAAGGCCATTATACCTATTTACAATATACACAGTTGCTTGCGAAGAAGGCAGATTTACAACTATCTTCTAAAAAGCCTTCCCCTCCCCCTCCCCCCGATAAAGATGACTAGCTCTACAAAATCAAGACAAGAACGGGTGTTTAGGATAAGTGAGGATCTTCTCGATAGCCATGTCGACATAGGTTTAGGGGTTGACAGTTCTATTGGATTTGTGGTTATTAATCATGTCTTCCTGGGCCTTGCTCTTCACTTAATTATGCCGTTAGCCTCATTTACCTTCTGTCAACACAAATCAATTCAATGATCCCTTTTTACTTTTAGTGCTTAAAACTCGGTATAAACTTAAGTGTAAACAGACAATATCCTAATCCCTTCCGATCACTGCACGATACTCTCACTAGTTCTTGGAGCGACGGCGGGGCCGGATGGGGTCTCCGTTTGCCAGGACCCTATCAATTTCTGGGCCCCTCCTCTGAACCCCGCTCATGCTGCAGGTTGTAGAAGCAGTTCTGGCAGACTCTGACTGGTGATGAAATCTTCAGACGCTTGATTTCGGACTGAAACCTGCTGCACCTGTAGAGAAAAACAAACATCGTTGTCAACACAGGTCCTCTCCTGACCTGGCCATCTTCTGTCCAGGTGTGGAAATTCTCATCATGACTTCAAATACCAGAAAACTGTCCAAACTTATCTTGACAAAGAAATGCAACGCAGCGTGGCAGAAGCAGAATTTACCTTGTATGATCACCACAGAATCAACGCAATGACTCTGCTTGAGAGGTAGCTTAAAAACAGCTGTTGTCATCAGTTTAGACTCAAGGTATAGCTACAGAGACGAAACTAGGAATACCGTCTCTGACCCAGTGGACCAGAGAAGAGACTCCCACCTCAGTTTCTGGGCAAGGGGAACTCACATATATCCTCTGTGTCATACATTTTCCTGTCTGAGGCTGCATGCTACTGGCTCCTAAATCAGCGTCCTTACAGTCCTGCTCACAGTTTACATTTTGACCAGGTTGCTTGTAGACTGGCAAGAACAACTAGCTGCTGCAAAAGAAGATTTCTTGGGTTTTTTTGGTCTTTTTTTTTCTTTGCTGAATTCATTTGTCTAGAGGTTTTCCCAGATGGGTGACAGGGAGGTTTTCAAAGCTGCAAGCAGATTTCATTCTCTCCTGAACTGTCTTGCTAACTGGATTTATAAAGGGGCTGGTCTGTCTTGTCCAATTCCTCCTTGGAATTCTGATGGGTTTTTTACTTCATCAGTTGTTTTGGCAAGGGAAACCTCAGTCTTTCAGCAGAGTTCTCTGTTTTACTGAGCCTAAAATTCTGTATGGAAAAGAGCCCAAAGGAGACCGCTGGCTGGCTTACTTCTGGCAGAAGAGCTGGCCACAGTTCCTGCAATGGTGACGTCTCTCAGTGAGTGAAAAACGGACTGCGCAGCCCGAGCAACTGTCTCCTCCCTCGTCCTTCACCCAGTGATCAGCTGCAGATCGGCCAGGCTGATCGCTTACGGACCAGCTGAACACTCTGCCTCGACCATCCCCAATAAGAATTCTGCTGTGATCCCTGCAAGACAAAACCAAAAGCATTCC
>NW_009612271.1:30192-40623 GCF_000690535.1 Cariama cristata
CAACAACTCTGGCACAGTAACATGCAGACATCGACGACCGATTTCACACGTCAGAATATGTAATATGTTAAACTACTGGCATAGTAACTAATGCGCAAATTAGCCTGGTCTGACTGAGAAATGGAGCTGTAACAATACTCTATGTAACATAATGCAGCTGAATAAGTCTACTTATTTTAGGTTTTGTTTTTTTTTTTTAATCTCAGCCCTTGAACAAGGCTGCCCTAAACAGAAGTGCCACAAAACAGCATTATGCAAAGAACTGGTTCATACCGCTTCCCGCTGACAACACTGAAAAAATGTTTTAAGCAATCGCTTGCGAGCTACTCACTTAGAGATGCCAAGTGCAGTGATTTCTGCTGGATGTGCGTTGTCTTTGCGATCAAATGCCGTGTGCATAGTTAGTTTGCTTCTGAACACCAACTGACGCTCCCATCTGTATCCTAGAAACAAGCAGGAAGTAGGAGAGGGAAAAGCAAATTTGCTTGTTCTCATTTTTGTTCCCTCCTTCCTCCAACAAACCTGTATGTGTGACTTTGTAGAAAGAAAAAAAAATCTTACCCCAGAGACAACTCTCTCTGACTCAAGTTTCACTCGGGGAAAACACATTTTTCAACTGCTCCCCAACATGTGTAAGAAAGGAGACGGTACAAAACAATGCAGAGTCTCCAATTTCTCTAAGTCCAGCTGGGAGCTACAGAGGATGGTGACATACACAGGGAAGTCTGGTACCAAAGCCTGACAGGACTGGGATAGCTTTGGTGTTTTAATTTTTATTTTATTTTAATGATTTTCTTTTCTTTTTAAAGTCAATACTCAGATTTCCAGCTGTCATTAATTTTCTTCATAAAAGCTCATATGATGCTGTGTTTTGGGTATGTGACTAAAACAGTTTTGATGACATACCCGTGTTTTGGCTGTTGTTCAGCAGTACTTGCAGAGTGTCAAGGTTTTCTCTTATTCCCCACTCTGCTCTGCCCCTCACTCCGCATCAGCAATTTGGAGGTATGCAATAATTTGGGAGGGGACACAAGCGGACAACTGACTCAAACTGACCAAAGGGATATTCCACACCATGTAACATCATGCTTAGCAATAAAACTGAGAGGAGAGATTTTTGGGGAAGGCAGCCACTTGCTCAAGAGTATAGTTGGTCATCATTTTGCTTGTGGTAGGTGGCAAGTGATTGTCTTTCCATCACTTGTTTTGTCTTCCTCTTTCCTTCGCTTATTAGACTATCCTTATCTCAACCCCAGTTCCTTTGTTTTTGTTTTCGGTTCTCTCCACCACCCTGCTGCAGGGGGTTGTGGTGGTGGTGGCAAGTGAGCCGCTTAGCTGCCGGCCAGGGTAAACTGACCACAGCTTCTCAGGAAAAGCTTGAACAACATGCAACCTTTGCACACAAATTTTTCTCTTCACTGACCATTTTGGAATTTGTCAGCCAACCCTGCTCAAAGTTGCACAGACAGAGAGAGACTGCCTTAAGGGTCAGTGCTGACAGCACGTTTATCTGCCAGAGGAAGCGTGCCCAATTTCTTTTACCTGGTTTAAGCTTGCTGTAGTGCCGTGCTTCAGCATAGCTGGGGTGCGGGTGGTTAACCTGAGCATGGGGATGCATTTTTGCTTGTCCCTCAGAATAATTCACAAAGATAAAGCCATCTTTCTCATCCAAGCTGAGCTGGTCTGACCAACGCCTAGAGTCATCAGAGCCGCTGTCTGCTGACCATGCTGCCGCTGCTCTGTTTGACGATGACCTAGGCCTGTGGCTGGTGCTGCTTGGTTGAGACTGGCTCTCCTGCAGTTTTGTGTCCTGGCCTATGCATGGATCGTCTGCCTCGGAGTCACTGCTGTCCTCTTCGTGGGCTTCTTGTCCTGGATTCACCCAAGAGGAGAGAAGGCGTTGTTAGCAGGCTGCTTTTTCCCTACTCTGCTCCTGCACTGCCTACAACCCAACAGGTACCATCACAGCATGACCAGAGGGAAACTGCTCACAGGCATCTCAAAGCCTTTGCAGAGATTCAGTTCCTGCCAGGAATCCACACTATTCATCTTTTTTGCTCTGGTCTGTCAGAAAACAGCACTCCTTAGCTGAAGCTATTTTCTACGACAGTCTGTCTGAGGTAGGCTACGATAGACACAAAGAGTAAAATTTTCAAAAATGCTCAAATTAGCAAAACCAAATCCTGCTGCCTTTCAGCAAAACTTAAGCAAGTAAGCACAGTCAGCTATGCTGAAACTCCAGTTGACTGACAAACGTGATGCAGATTTGCTAATAACAGGTTTTGCTAATACAAAAGAAGCAACTGCCAAAGGTATACTCCTAGCGACACTGAAAAAAGAGCTGTATTTATATAATAATTATTAATGAGTATCATGTGATCCAGATCCAAATCCAGATCATATCTTCAGTATGAAAAGGGCAAGAGGAAGATGAGATGGTTAAAATAAACACTCATCAAGCATGGACCAAAATCTTCCAACAAGGGAAAATAACATGGCCAGCACTACTTGTCTAAACAGCATGCTGTTCCATCAGTAGATTTTTTAACTCTGGTGTTATGGTATTTGAAAATAAAATTAAAAAAATCTAGCTTTTGGACAATGGTAGCATCCATTGAGTTCACTGATAGCAGAAACAACCACACAGAGAAAAGTTCAATCTTCACAGAAAAAAGCTATGATGGGCATAATTTTTTTCCTCACTCATAGCAGTAGGAAACTACCATAAGCAAGGTGGTGAACAAAGAACTCGGATGCTCTATTTGTTATGCCCACTGGATGTCCAGTATCTTTTGAGACAAATCCCCATCATCCATTCTGCACTGTATAACCACAGGATTTTACATACATATAGCAAAGATCAGATAAAAGGCAACTACAAGACACTTGTCAGGAGACATACCTATTTGTGCTTCCTGACAATCCTCTTGCATTTCCAGCATCTCCACAGGCTCCGGAGCTGGTGTTTCTGGTACTTGCAAAAACTCCATCCGCCAGAACTGGAGGGACAGAGGACAAGCAAAGTGGCACATACTGAACTCTTAGCTTTCTTCTGAGCTACTTCTAGCGTTAAGATGGCTTATTAGAACTGGGTGTTTGCACTGGTAGGACGAGAGGCAGGTCACATCTCCATACTAAGCTCTGTTTTCAGGGTCTGGATACTACAAGAGGACATCTGCGGCCATGCCTGAATCACAAGTGAACAAGTCTTGTGCTGTTATTTAACATCGTAGCTGTTCAAATAATAATAAAAAAAAAATAATCCACTCCACATAGCAATCTGACCAACAGACTCTGGTTAAGGCAGACCCAGGACTGCACACAGCAAAGTACTGAAAATCGGGTTAGACTCGCAGTTATCAGAGATGCCACCAAGTTCCTCTTTTCCTTCTAGGCAGCAAGATGAATTGTCTCAAGGTGTGTAAAACAAAAATGGTGAACGAAAACTACAGTCTCCAGGCATGAAACCTGGTGACCAAAAAGTGACCAAAATAGAGCAGGAAGGAAAATGTATGCTGCTGACTATTGCTAGTTACCACATCACAACGGGTGCATCGAAGAGGAGAAAGAAAACTGGAACACCGCATAGGAATGTCAGCTCATGGAAAGAGTTTTCCATGAATCTTCAATGTCCATCTAACTTGTGGACAGGATGCAGTGCACCAGCCTCTGCAGAAATGGCACAGCTGGCTCCAGCACCAAAAGCAGTCTGCATCGTCTACCCAGCCTGAACTCCCTCCTTCCTGGAGGACTAATCGTTCAGGTGAAGCACCCAAGGAGAGCAGGACTGCTTTTGGTACCAGTCAGGACACTGTGTTGGATAGACATGACTTGTCTAACTACTACTATTACTAACACTAAGGTGTAAACTTATTTTTCCAAGCAGTGATTCCTGGTACTTACCCGGACAACTCCATCCGAATGCCCCGTTACTATGACGTTCTGGGTATCCCACTCATTCATCTCTGACACAAAGCAACACATTATTTGCTGGCTTCGGCCAGTGAAAGTGTTTACGCTTGCGGTGGGGCTGCCGTTAATGCTCCATACATGGATGTAAGTGCCAGCACATGATACAATATCCCCCTGCAAAGAGAAATAACACCTCCACATTTCAATACAAGTCTCAAGTTTTCTGCAGCAAAAATATAAGCCAGGTTCGTTTATAAGCCAAGTGCAGCCATCACGGCTGGCACTTTTCAGGAAGTTCTATTCAAGCTGAGTTTGGCCACCTAATCAAACCTTTAGGACAATATGCATTTTTTTTTTTTAAATTGTACATAGAAACCTAGACTCAGCAGCAACCTATTTGTTGTATTTATAGCACACAGTCAGTAGACTAATTCCTCTACTTTTCACAGCATAACAATTCAACAGCTTATTTTCAGTACTTTGCCGTCTCAGTTTTCAAAGACTCTGCTCATGTTGATCCTGCTCTTTTTCACAAACATGCGCCACCTTAAATTTCATTTGCTTCCTAATGGGGAAAAGAGCAAGAGATGGTCCAAACTAGTGCAGAGGGGGAAGCAGGAGCTGCAGTCTAAAACACTGGCAACACTACAACTGCCAGACTACTAGCAGCTAATAAACTGTGCCTCTTGCTACTCCCTCCTTGCATTACAGCCCCATTTTGTTTTGATTTCAACCACTACATCTTCTCCAGTTGCAACATGGTCCATCCAGCCCTGATGGACCAGCTACGTAAAGTTGCAACTCAGGCAAATTCTTTGACGTGCATGGGAACTGGATAAATGGCAACCCGTAAATTATAGGACCATCAGGGAAACAAGCTTTTAGGATATGTCTGTTTCTGCTACAATTGTCACTGCGGTTTCATCGAAGGTATATTCTGCTTCCTTTAAATTAAGCATAAGAGAACAGAAGTCAACCAAGGTCATATATCAAAATCTCTTCTTAGCTCCTCTGGCAGGTTTGACAACCCACTTTGAACGCCACACAAGCTATACTGCTGCCAGCACTGTTCATAAGCCCTTCCAAGCTCTAAACCCATGTATGTCTCTGGACAAAAGATGCAAATTACCCCCTGAACCAGCTAATTAGTTGTCAGATGAGTCATACAAGTTTTGCCAAACTAACAGAAGAGTCTAGTTTGTTTTTCTTTGGTTTAACAATTTCTGACTTGCTGCTGTTCCCGCTACACATTGGTGAATGGTATTTGGTTCTTACCGTTAATTCATTTATACAGAGTGCTGAAACTGGAGCCCTGTGACCTCGAAGCTGTGTTAGAAAAGAGAGTTTATTCAAATCCCAGATGATGCAGGTGCGATCCCGTGATCCACTCACAATTATGTGATAAGCTAGCGATGCTGTTAGGCACGTGACAGTGTCAGTATGACCCAGTAATGCCTGCAAAACAAAAGTCAGGAGGAACAAGCCGCAATCAGGAGAGCGCACAAAAATTGCTACATTAAACCGACTTCTCTGAAAAGATTCAGATAATGTAAACATGAATATCCTATCAGAAGATGCAACTGACTTACAAGTATTCCATTGGCAACTATTTTCATAATTGCAAATGATAGCAGTCATATTTTTTTTTCCATTTAAAAAGTACTCCCACAACCCCAAATTTCAAGGGTCTAATGTTATATGGCCTTCTATTGAAAAAAAAAATCCCGAAAATAAATTTCCAACCCATTCTGCATCCTCCATCTCCATCAGTAGCCTATTTATAGGGTTAGTATGTGTTTCAAGCTGCACCCGAAATTACCTTCTGAAAACAAAAATTCTTTGTAAATATAAAATGGCTCCTATATAAACTTCTGCTGATGTTTGAGAAAAGATAAAAGAGACAAGAAAGAGTTGCAGCCAAAAAGGCCAAGTCAGTTGGAAGGAGGAGAAAATTAGAAGCATCTACTTGTATTAGACCCTGCTTTTACATTTTAGGCTTGATCTAATCATTGGAACAGGAGTCGAATAGTAGAGTCAGATTATTGCATCTTCCTCAGTTACAAATCATTGGCTAAAGTACAGTAAATGGCCTTCAATATGCTGCCCTGAAATTAAAGATACAGTGTTTTATCTTGCACTGTTCTTAAGTAAAACGCTTGGGAAACACAGCTTTGGACAGTCGTTGGAGTCTGTGCGATGGAAGTTATTAAATAACTCTCTGTATTTCTTCTCTTGAGTGGAAGCTTTCCGCTAGAAAAAGTCCTGCTATTAAAATGCTAACAGGAACAGTTAACGCTTAACAACCTAACTACCTACAACAATGATACAGAGCTTCTAGAAATATTGTAAGGTAGTTGGGGGTTTGTGTTTTGTTTGTGGGTGGCTTTTGTGGGTTTGGGTTTTTTTTTTTAGTGAACACACAAGATTTACTCCGCACTTAGCTGCAGCTGACTTCAAAGTACAGCTGCTCATTTGTTAGATTAAAAGTTGATGTTTTGAATTAACAAAGCAAGAACAACTTAAGGTGATCCTGAACAAGTATACTCTGCTCCACAAACATCACTGCCAGAAAGAGCAAAGTTTTGCACAGAACTCTAATTTAAATATATACATTTTTAAAGAAAAAAGTAATTAAAAAATTTAAAAAGGAAAATTAACTTTTAAGACAGTCTCCTTCACTGCCCTCCCTGACAGTTTTCAGATGGGGGTATTTTACATACAACACTACAATAAAGCAGATGATTTCACAAAACACACCTGTATAATTTTGTTGACATCACTACCGAATTCCCCATCTCTCCAAAAAGCTCCTGGTGATCCACTATCCTTAACAAGATGCAATTTTAAAGATGCATTTTGCCCACTTTCATGGCAGATCAGTACGTGGACTACTCAGTTCTCCAAACGTCTGCTGGACTTGGTTTCAAAGCTTACTATGTCAGCAGTACCCCTTTCATAATTCCTTTGGTTCTGTAACATAATTTACATAAAAGGCATCTTTATTGTATTTTACCTGTTTCAGTGTGAGGGCTTTAGCTTTTTCTTTGGAGATGCCCATTTCCCACACACACACCGCTGTGCTTGTTCCTCCGGTGATAACTAGTTTGGGGTTGGGGCAAATGGCACACAGTATCTGACCCCATTCTGACAAACATTCGTAAACAATTACTGCCTAAAAATAAAGAAAGCAAAGAATAATTACTTGCAGGGTTAGTGTTTGGGAGGATAAAAATAAAAACCCAAGTGCCACCCTGTATGCTGGACCATTAAGTAACTAACATATCGCTGCTACCCCTTATGCAGTTTTTCCTGAAAGATAAGCAATTCCAGCCTCTGCCATAAGATGCCTCCCCAAGAGAACACGAGAGATGAGCTTTAACTGCATAGATTTAATTCATTCATGTTTTGCACACCTGGTAATAAATTATTATTAATTGGTTTATGACATTCTGCCAGCGTTCTGATGAAGACCATCAGATAGGGAGCAATAAAACTTATGCAGCACAAGATTATTTCATTCATGTGTGAAATAAATTTCCATTGTTAGATTTTTTTTGCTATTGAGGACTAATTGCTTTTGGTACATTCAGCACTGAAACAAATTTCAGATTACAAACCTTGTCCGACTCGTAGGTACCCAGTCTACAGCTGAGGTCTGCATAGCCCCAGGCAAAAGTTTTATTCCATGTAGGTGGGATAAGAACCTTATTCTGTTCTACTGCCAGAATGCCTTTATCGGTACACACGATCTGTCCCACAGGCTCCTTGAGCTCTAAAAGAGAAGATGGCGTTATGTTTTATTGCTAGCACAGACAAATACCATCTGATCCCATTAAATACCTGATGTTCTGCAAAAGCAGGATCTCAGTCTTGGCTGTGTTACACAAATCTGTTTCAACTGCAACGATGGCAACTTTTGCTACATTCCTAACAATTGCAGGGCTAAGCACCATCAGGAGTGGCGAGAACACCCCGCGGATGACAGACAGCTCTGATCCCACCTGCGATGCTGCACAAGGTGTTCTTCAGACTGTGGTCAGTGAAAGTGATCGTACCATTTTCGGCACAAGTAAGTTTTTGGTATTGATTCCAACATCTTGGCCAAGTGCTCCCACAGGTTACATTCCTGATGACATCCTGTGGTGTTCTACTTGTTTTTCTCCAAGCTTTGCAAATATAAAGAAGCACCTTCTAATTTTCTGTCTTAGAGCGTAGCCCTGCTATGCCCTGTGTAATGGTATGTCCTCCTCTCTTTACAGCAGGCATGCACAGATTCATTTAATTGACTAGGAAAGAAATCACTGTATAGCATTTACCTGCCTCGCAGACAATTAACCTTTGTTCAGTCCAATGTTTGATATGAAGTCAAAACCCACCTTTTTTCATCTCAGTGCAGGTACCAACACCACCCTTTCCTGCCAACATTTCTCAGTATTTCTTGGCACTGCGATAAAGAATCCTTCTGCTACAAAAATCACAAAAATTGAGGCTATCGCAGGCCCAGAAGCAATGTACCCTGAATATTGTTTGCTAAATTGAAACTTTGAAGAGGTGCTTGGGCCCAGTTTTATCCCTCTGTTTTAAAAAAGCTATATTAAACCGGCACAGATTTGGTGCTTCCCAAGTACATTTTAAGATAGATAACAACATAATCTTACAGCTTTAGGAAATTTGTCTGTCTTATAAAAGTACAAGCATTAAGAACATTAGAACAAAGCAAAACATGGAAAAGGATGATCTTGCTGAAACTTTGAATGCTGTGGCAAAGAAACAGGAATAATTACCGTGGTTTTACAGCTTACCTTTCACTGGAGCAAGAGATGGCCGCAGGTTGTCCAAATGATGGAAAAAAATCTTGTCACTTGTAGAACCAGGGGGCACAGAGGTTCCCACAGCCTCTCCATTCAGTCGGCTTCTAACACGCTTTGGCGGGTGTGGTTTTTTAAAGAGCTGAGATAGATCAAGAAATTAATGATCATCAAAAATTACAGGTGTACAAGAGTACAAGCTTAAAGAGATCATCAGTACGTCCCATTTACTTTCTAAAAATTCTGCAGGTCAGCAAATGTTACTTAACCGTTCCTAGTATTCACTAATAACTTATGGCAACTGTTTCAATAAGACTTCAACAAATAACCCAACAAGGATATAACAAGCAAAGTATTTTTAAAGCTACCTCCAGCTGCAAAAGCAGTTGAAGTAAAGCAAGCAAAAATCCCAAAGTTGATGCGTAACACAGTATTAAATTCTAACCCAGGACAAACTGAAAGCTAATTTTTGGCTTTGAAACAAACTGTCCCACAAACAGCAGCTCACGCACTTGGAGGCGGCCAGGATATCAAAGGACGGAGTAATGGCATGGGGGGACATGTAATTGGACCACATATGACAATGACACACAAGAAACACATCTTAGCACCCGATTATCTTCTGCCTAGCTTTTCACTACGAGTAACTGAATTTCCTGCTTCAGTGATCATTCCTGGTATCTCAGACAGTGTTAAACAAGCCGATCATTGCTTCTAATAAGCTGTGATCATCAGTGACACACACTAAGGTTTAGCACGTGATAAATTCATAATAAACATCTTGGATGGTAGACGCTATGTACTGTAATATGTAAATGACAAAAATAAACATTGAGTGATGTTTTGAAAGATCTCATTTACCCTTTCACAGAGAGGCTATTACAGCCCTGAAAGGAGAACTGAAATTCCAAGGCTGAAAGTTATTTCCCTTACAGCCCTTTGAGATGCATTACTTGTTTGCCTAACCAAAGCAGAGGGAATATGCATAAACCTGAGGGAGTTGAGCTATGAGCATGCACACACATTTCTACTGCTCCAACCTACACTCTGGGTATGAAGGACACAACAGCCCTACGTGCCACAGTTCTCCCTGAACTACACATGCCTCCTGTCTGGCTGGGCTATGAGAAGATGGAGAGAGAAGGCACATCATACAGTGTTCACATGGACAACTGATCTCAAAAAATGCCAGTTCCACAAACCCTCCCTTTCTCCTTTGAGGGACTGTTCCCCTTGCTTATTCGTTCTGCTCTGCCCCGCCAGGCTGTGGCATCTCGGGACCATCGCAGAATCTCTGAGAGGCCTCTTCCAAATGCAGCACCAGCTCTGCAATGTTTTGCAGCACAACTTTTTAAAATGGGAAACAGAACCACCAGGGGTGTTACTGGTGGAAGAGATGGGATAAAGATGATGTAGTCCTCATGTTACCTCTCCGTGCAGCAAAGGAGTGAAAAAGGGACTGAGATAGCCTGCCCTAGATCCCCTGTGGAAAGTCAGAGGGTCATAGCAAAACTCTAGTTACATAGAAGTGTGCTCCAAGAGCACTCATCACAAAAAATGACTTAAGGAAGGAGTTCTGAGTTTCCAGAATTTATTGCAGTCTGCCTCTTTCCTCTAGCAAAGTGTCGTGCAATTTCTGGTAGATCTCGTCATAGGTTCGTACCTAACAGGCAATTGAAGATTGAGGCAGACCTTTGGACTCAGCTGCAAC
>NW_009612271.1:40664-92424 GCF_000690535.1 Cariama cristata
TCTGGCTTTAGCTGGGCCACGTCTGAATATCATCACAACCCAGTGACTGATTATTACTTGAGAGGAGAAAACCCCACAGCCACTACACATCTAGATTGAGAGAGAGAGCAAGGAAGGAAAAGGAGAAAAGCAGCCACAGAGGACAGGCGAGCCATTCTGAGCCTTCCTTCCAAGCAATGGGAGACAGACTGCTGTTAGTGGGTCCCCACAGGAAATATCCTGTGGCTGTCCTGAAACATTATGTGCTGCACTAAGTGTAGAGTTCCCAACACCTGAGTTGGGTTCCCAGGGAATTGCTAAAGGTGTCTGTGGTTTCCACCAGATCTAGGATTGGAAAAATTCACCAATAACATTTAGAAAAGCAAAAAAAAAAAACCTTGAAACAAACGTCTAATTAAAATAATAATAATAAAAAAGAAACCCTCAACCACCCAAAACACCTACACAGTAAAACTGTAGATTTAATATTACATTTAATAATTTAATGTAATCTCTTAAAGAGAACACAAACTATAAAGCTGCACCAAAAATGTGTCTATATAACTCCTTGACTACAGCTGTCCTACAAAAGTCAATCTTCCTAATTTAAATTTTGAGGTTTTTCTCAACAGATGCTTCAAATAAAAGGTGTGGCTGAGCCCTGCAGAACACCAAGAGACTCGTGTTAAAAAAAAAAAGGATAAATTATTATAGAAATTATTTTGTAACAGGATAACTTGAAATACCTAAACACTAGGCATTACTTTGAAGTTGTACTTTCACTGCTCCCCTCTGACTTTGCAGCAGGAAGATACTTACTTTTTTTTGATGCTCATTTTTAGAGTTGAACCATAATTAATTTTACCTTTATGTTAAGGGTGCAAAGGGGAAAAAAAAAAAAAAAAAAGACATTTCTCTTCACACAAGCAAAGCCCAAAGTTGATCTTTGTTGCATTTGTGATGGAAACGTAGATGATTTCACATCTCTGGAAGAATATTTATGGAAATTTCCAGGAAGTTTCACTTCTAAACCACTTTCCCATTCTATATGAATACATTTCAAATTGAGTGTCATCTAGCAAATAGCAATTCTACAAAGGGTATACCTGCTTTGGTATCTGTCCAAAGTTATTAATGAATCCTATGGTAGCTGTCTCTTTTAATGGATCATTGATGTTATATATGTCCACTTGCCCCTCATAGAAGAGATGGTGAAAGACATTTACAGCTTCTACCGCAGCAGGACCTTGCTGTTTATAGCCAAAGATCAAGTCAATCCACTCATGCAGGTGTGCACTCACAAAGTCACATTCCAGAGCCTGAAATTCAAAGGACATGCATTAAAACTAGCTGTATCAGTCATCCATTGAGTCTACTACACCTGCCACAACAAAAAATGCAGAATATATTTTGACATATTCTTGTTATGTTTTGATGAAGCTTTTCATTGCAGCAAATCTTGCCTCAATGTACTCCCTAGCCAAAAAGGAAGGAGAGGAGACACCAGTTCTACAGACCTTTGCAACAATTAGCCATCAATGCAGAACTCATGGATTGGCTAGTAGTGGTGACTGCACAAATCAAGTTTAGATTAACATGCAGTGGGAAGTCCCAACTGACATTTTATATTGTCATTATTAAAATGCAAATTACCTCCCGATGTACTCTGATAAATTCACGAGGATCTCCTTTTGCCCATGGGGGGAGTATTACATCACCAAGTTTAGTGCCATTTTGTTTGCAACCTATTAAAAAAGAAAAAAAATTTTGGAGAGAAGCATTGAAACTGCACTGCAACAGCAATGGTGAAAACAAATTATATATATAAAAAAAAAATCAAATTCTAACACCCTTCCTTTATAAAGCAAGCCATTTCAGTCTTGTCTTTAAAATACTATGTCACATTAAAATGTCAGGCAATAAAACATGAAAAATTCTGCCTCAGTTGATCAGGTAAGAGTGTTCGCAGGAGGAAGAATTCAAATATTCCTTGCTAAGACTTCTGAAGATGATGATAGCATTTCAGTTCTTCAAAACATTACCCTTCTAGTGAGAGGCATTGATTAGACTACTCCTCCTCAGTCTTCACAACTTCATAATGTACAGTCTGAACTCAAAACCTTTATGTTACCCCAACAAGTGCTCTTGGAACATGATTATTTTGTCTTTGTTTTTATATTTAAGTAAATTTCTGCTCATCTCTCCTCATCATGGGAAAGACCCGCTGTGGTGCATGAAAGTTAATGAAAACAATAGCCAGTAAAACAGCCTTCTGCAATCACTGCACAACCAGACTCTCGGTATGTCAGTTCAGCTCGCACCTAAGCAGCCAACCCTGCTACCGGGATCTACCATACCTACCGAGAGTTACCATAGCAGCTCTCCAGTTTGCACCCAGAGGAATCAGCACAGCAAGGTTCATTTTCTTACCTCTTTTCGACTTCCTTGCTCTTATTCTATGAGGAAAACTGGAATAAACGTGCTAGCCCCAACTTAAGAGAGGACATAATCTCCTGTATTTGGCATCTGCTTAGTACATATATAGCAATGGCATGTCAGTTGAGTATATTTTGAAGAAAATAAATCCCAGTACGAGACAGTGTAACAGCAAACTGTACTGAGAAGCCTTGGTGGAACAGTATTTCATCCCAGGATTTATTTTCTTCACAATACAAACATTCTGTATCAAGGAATGAAATTATTGTTTTATCCATGAGAATGGCTTCACGTCACAGGAGTACAGGCTAAATATTCATTTCCTAACAGCGAAGAGCTAACCGGTATCCCCCTAGGCTACACACCCAAGGATGTTGGCAATTCCCCTGGGCATACTCTGGCCACATACATTTATCTGGGTCCCAGTAGCCCCCTTCCTGCTCTGAACATGAAATGGTGGCATATTGCGATTACTAGAAAATGTATTTGTTAAGACTTCCCAGTTATATTCTTGTTTTGTTGCTTGTTGCCAAGAAACAATTCCATGTTTCCTATTAGCTCAGAGGAACACCAACAAATTTCCAAGTTTACGGGGGTACACAAGTACATTGCTCCAACAGAAACATCGCTTGCGCCACCAGACTTTGAATCTTCCTCTCTTTTTTTCTGGGAGGAAGGGGAGCAGGGTTGCTACAAATTAACTCAATCAAAAGCATCACACGACATTTGACAGTTGTTCATAACAAAACCTTTTCTACTGTTGTTCCAAATGCTCATTGAAGAATTTCTAGGACTCTGATGGTCACAGTTCAAAATTATCAAATACAGAGCTAAGCGGACAAGACTTCAACATTTTTCTGGTAATGGCCATACCCTTCTGCGTGAAATATACTTGGGAGAGGTTTTGCGGGGTGTTATTTTGGTTTTGCTTTTATTCTGTAAGGTTGTGCTTCCAATCTCTGACAATACATTTTGAATAAAGGATTTGAGGCCGTTAAAACCTACAGCTTGATTAATGTTTATTATTGCTATTAGATTCACAGCACAGAGCTCAGAACATAAGAGTTTAATGCCAGTGTTACGAGTGACACACACACTAAGGAACACGTACCTCCTATGGCCAACAGGTGTGAAATTTGACTCCTGTAGAATAATTGCGCTCACAAAAGCTAACTGTCACATTTGAACAAGACCTTTAGGAATACTTTAAAAGGAAGTTCTAAAAGTGAGAACTGTCAAACAAATTTTGCAAAGCTTCAAAAAATAGGCAAAACATATGGTGAACACCATCATGGAGTAGCAAGTTACACGGAGAAAAATGCAAACTAGAGAAACTTCAAGTAAAACATGATTATCTGTGTGTTTTGAACTGGTAAAAAACCAAAAATCAACTAAAATATGCCACTCCAAACAAAAATCTTTTTTGGGTATGTCAATGTCTTCCTCAGCAATTCTCAGAACAAACTTTGCATCAACTGCTTAAAACGAACATGCACTGCTTGAGAAAAATATCTCAAGTGTGATAAATCTGAAAAAATAAATCTGAGGTATCACAGAGGAAATAAGAATTCCTGCTACACTCTTCTTGATGAAACAACGAGTTCTGAATCATTCAAACTTTCAAATATAACACTGAATAAACATGTAGTATCAGGAAATACCAGTAGTGCAGTCCTGCTTGTGCTTTAAGTCAGAACGTGCAAGTCATCTATCATTTTCTCATGCAGTTAAACAAATCTTTTTCTGCCCGTATTACAAGACACTTTTCTCATTGACAGACTGTATGGCACTGCTCTCGCACCCGTAGCAATGCTATCAATGCCTACCTAGGTCAAAATTGTTGGAATTGAGCAGGAACTCGGGGAGGTAGAAGAACTCTGGGATGAGCTCCTTCACGTCTGCCATATTGTGCTTCGATGCTGAATACCAAGCCTCCCGTACGCTGTGAAACATTCGGTCAGCCAGGTCAAAGTGACCGCCCTGCAGGAAGGAGTGAGAAGCATGTCAGCATCAGAGTATCTCTCAGCACAGTAGATTTTGCCAAGAAGGTAAATCAGAACATCCTCTGCCCAGTAAAGACACTATAGAAGGTAGCATGTTTCTTCCTCTAATGCAAGGGATTTCAACAGCTGCATTACTTTTCAGTACACAATAACAGTAAACATAAACCACTGAGACACAGATATACAGAATTTTAAGATGACAGTCATCTAGTCCTATTTCAGTTTAGTCTCCTCCAGAGAAACACAACAAATCTTTTTGCCTGATGGGTTCTGTCTAGGAAAATATTTGGCATGTAATGTTACAAACCCCATTACCCATCAAACCAGCAAACAATTCCAGGCTCTGCAAACATTTGTTTACTTTAACACTCAGTACTAAAATGGCTCTTTGGATAGACATATTGGTTTAAAATAACAATCTTTCAACACCTTCAGCACAGAACTAAACAACTGGCATATGATTCTTTCAACAGACAAATAAAGCATGATAAGCAAATACATTTTTCACAATAAAACTTGCTTTGTTTTTTGTCTGCTGATATTTTGTTCTGCATACGTTTAGAAAAATGTTCAAACTACAAGAAAAAAAATTCCATTACATCTTTTACAAAGAAACATCAAAAACTTCCCAGGCAGTAATAGCTCTGCTAAAAATATTTCTTCTACCATATTTGATGAAAACAAAGCCAATTAATCATATTTTTCACTTAGGTCTCAAACGTACAGCAGGAAAGAAACACAAGGTGAAGTGACGTAATTTTTACCTGTAACCTTAAGAAAATCTGAGTAAAAGGCTCCATCCGGACAAGGTAGGAAGCCACTATCATGGCTGATGAATAGTGGGTCCCATAGTGATAAGCTGGCGTTTCCCCTGCAGAAGATGAAAAATCATAAACACAGAACGAATAAAGCAGTTAGGTAACAGAATCAGTACTAACTGGAAAAAAATTAACCACTTGAGTTTTGGCTGCAGTCCAGCAGCCCTAATTCAATGGGCTTCTGCAGAGCAATACTGAATGGTTAGTCATTTTTTATTTTAAGTAATTGAAATGTTGCAGCACAGCTATGGTGATTTCTGCTGAAGAAACTTTTTTTTTTTTTTTTAAAGTTTTAGTATTTTTGGTTACTGTGGAATTAAAGGCTTGGGCAGAAACTCATCTCAATTGTTGGCTACAGGTTTTGTACAGCTTTTACTTTCTTAATTTCCTGGCAAAAGGTCTGCATAAATACATTTTGAACATACTCATTCATTTCTAGAAATAAATGTCTTTGCCACCTGTTGTTGTTTGATACAGAACAGCACTGCAGTAGTTAAACAGGTTTGTGTCTTCAATAAAAGCACACAAGAAGAAATTATCATATAATGGCTGCCTTGCCAAACACGTTTTATATTCGATATATAAAGAAACTCTAAAATCAAGAATACCAAACTTAATTGCATCTCCTTCTGAATTTTTTTTTTTAGCTAAGAAAATGCTGTCTCCTTAGCAAAAAAACATGCATTAAGGTAAGAAATGAAAGAGCTAGAGTACTGCTAATGCAGAAGTACTCCCATTCCTTTGTAGAACTTACTTTCTTGCAGCAGCACTCAAACTGTATTATTAGAGACAGCTGGTTGTGCGCTTCACGTCCCTGCCCATTCTAGCCTTTAGACAATGTTAAACTGTTCTGAATGCACAACTGTTTCACCTTTATTTTTACATATAAACAAAAGCTGTCATTTGGATTTAAAACAAACAATACCACAAGAAAACCAATGCCCCTTTGCTCTAATTTAGAATTTGTTGGAGAGTCACTAAAAAACGTGGTAATTTCTGCATTTCCACATCCAGACCTCTTGACTCACAATATTAAAATCCCTGACTCCTTCCCATCATGTGACAGGCACACGTCCCTCTGCTCTTCCTGCAGGATGTATCATTACTTACCATTGGGATCTTCCCAGTCTTTGTATCGCTTCTTGTACTGGGCTAACCTGTCTTCTGTTTGAGCTCCCATGGGCTTGGCCAGGTTTCTGAATGTCTTGGGATTCGTAAGATCCAGTTCCTTTAAAAATAAAACAGACATCGATTTTATAAAAAAAAAACCCAAAAGCCAAACAAACTCTTTCAACACTGCTGATTACCATATTGTACGCCACATACCTCCTAAGGCTGTCATCTTTGGTTTCTACACACACAGCAGGTGCAATGTTGGATGTGCTTAAAACAGTCCTTCAGTATGATCTAAGAGATTCAATGTTTTTCATTTGAAGTCACATCTGGGCTCCAGATAATTTTTGGCCTACTCCCCTCATCCTGTTCCCCAATTCCCCCTGATTCTGTTCTGGAATACTCAACATGCACCCTAACAGTATCTTAGGTTATGGTCTGGCTGGTAGCAATGGCTGCCCACAAAAGCATTAATGTTGCATCTTTTTCAAAAGCAAATTCTTCACCGTGGGGCCACATTTCATAGTAGCCCCTACCACAGTCTTCTGGAGAAGCATGCTTTCTTGGTGGGCATAATGTCCTTCAGGATATTCAGCAGAAAGCTAATGCAAAGACTTACAGGAACTGCAGCAACACAGAACAGGCAACTGCCTTAAAACAAGCTATGTATCCCGGCCCTCACCTGTGCACAGTCCAATAACATCCGTAAAATCAGCGCAGGTAAGGACTTGCCCACATGGGACAGCCAAGAATCTCTAATACCCTACCCACTGGTAAGAGGGAGGAACATTACAAAATAGTTGAAATCAGACAACTGGCGATAAAGACAAGCCTCGGTTTTTACCAAGGCAGTATGAGCCAGCTGTAATATTTTCAAAACCTCCAACAAATAAAACATTGCTGACAAGGCTGACAAGATATTTTGCTTACCTCTGAATCATAGTCGGCGAGGATCCAGGGAAAGACAGGGTACTGCATGAGATCATTATAGGATCTGCCCGCCAGAGTGTTTAAGTGCATCAGGTACTGGAAGTTACTGATTTCTCCTCTCTTAAGGAAGACAGATAACAGCACTGTAAAGTGTTCACTTTACAACAACCAAACATCTACACTGCCAGACTGTCAAAGTGTTCAGCTCACCCCAAACATACCAAACTTACTTTAATATTACAACGCTCACTCTACTTTTGCAACAGTCCCTCCCCTTGCATTTTCAACAGCAGAACCATTTCCTGTTTGAGGATGATATCACAAAATGCTACAAACTAAAATGCTGAGATACACTTTCTATAGCAGTATACTCCACCTGTTCGAATAAAAGGATGCAACTTATGTGCACTGATTAATTACGTATCACTACAAAATGTGGAATTTAATACAAAAAACCCCGAAAATTTTCATACTTACTTCCCATCTTTGAGTAACAGATTTTTCTCCCACTAAAGTGCTAAGCAAGCCAGACCTAATGGGAAGAAGGAAGTGCATTTTCTGACTTAGCAGTAAGATCTGGGTTACATCTTCACACGACAACCCAAAGTTTTAAGATTAAAACTTGTAAAATGTAACAACTAGAAAAACGGGGCTTTGTTCCTTTTTGCTTTAGCAGTGCCTTTTTTTATTTCTAAACACATACTGTTAAAGTTATGCACATTAATTATGCAATTCAGTGCAAGTACAAATGTATTGAACAGGCTGCCGATAAGGAAAAAATCTTTAACAACTTGGACAAATCTAATGGCTTTGCCATTCCAATTCCTTTCAAAATGTAACTGTATAGCGATAACATTAATCCTGATAGCATATATTAATTAGTAAGATGATACACCAATGCTGCCAATGATATTAGTATATTTAAAATAACTGGAGCACAACACCACTAATTATTTATTTTGGTAATGCGAGGTTGCAGTACTCTCCAGTGAATCCTGACCTTAATGCAGGCATCATTTACTTGAAACTAATGAGCTATAGAGCATGTGAGGAACAGAATCACCTACCCTTGCTCTACGCTGGTGTTTGGTCTCTGCCCAGACACTGACTCTGAACTGTCCGTTAGAGATGGCACCACAGCCAAAAACCTGCATCAGCAGTTAAAAGGAGATTAAGGTTAGTGTTTCTGTCCTCGGTATGTCTTCTCCTTAGAAATAGAGTGCGTTTAGTACAGTTACAGACTTTGAGCAGCTACGTAACATCTTCAACCCAAATTGGCCTGATCCTTTTCTTGCTGAACATGTACTCCAAGTTTCGCATGCAGACGTTGCCGCTTCCTAGTGGTTCTTTCATGCAGCACTATGTTGCTATCAGGTTATCCACTGCCTAACACCCATCTTGCAATCTGCTTCTGGTTGTCAGGTCACTGGCTCAAATATGGTTCAACACAGTTATTTGCAAATATTCAGATTAAATGTTCTAACTTATTTTACAATACCTTTGATAAACTTTGTTTCTAACTCCTTTTTGG
Source organism: Cariama cristata (assembly GCF_000690535.1). Taxonomy (NCBI): domain Eukaryota; kingdom Metazoa; phylum Chordata; class Aves; order Cariamiformes; family Cariamidae; genus Cariama; species Cariama cristata. The sequence continues at coordinate 49,475 of NW_009612271.1, forward strand.
AAAGCTAGAAGATAGTTCCGTCCATCTCCTGAGAAAACTTCAATTGCAATTGGCTGAAAATAAAGAGGACAAACTCATGTCAACACTAACACACTTGCTCGTCACCTCTGAAGGTCAGGCGCAGACCAGTTTAGTCACACCATACTACATCTGACACCAAATTATGGCGAAGCAGACTTTGCTTAGTGCAGCCAGATGTTTTATTTTTGGAACACTGAAATTCACTAATATACCCAAGAAACTAAACCATGGTAAGCCAAATGTTCAAACAAGAATGCCCAACTTAAGCACTTCAATTTCAACAGAGCAAATAAGCTTCACTTTCCAAATACTGATCAGTGATGTATTTATTTTACTTTTTAAAAACGGCAGCATCATCAAAAAATTCCAAAGTTGGCTCCTCAATCCAAATATGGTGTCCAAGTTACCTGCAAAAGGTATCTCCTTTTATGTACTTCCTTGATATCTTCATACGCAAAAATGCTGCATGTTCTTTTGAGTTGACTTGGACCTTGCCTTGCTCCCCTAGGTATGATTGGCTCATGCATCCTGTAAATGAGCATAAACAGGCAAGAGAGAGGTGATTAAAAAAGACATTATATGAAAAGAATTATTCTTTTAATTCATATGCAAGTGCAGTTACAGAACGGCTGATTTTCACAATATACCATACTACATTCAGGAATTTGTGAGCACAGAGGAAACTGCTCCTGAGGTCTTTCTGAATCTGACATTATTTTGGAGTTGGCTCCTCAAAAATCTCATTAAATACTTCTTGTTCAGCTATTAAACACTGAGGAAACTCTATTAATCTACTCACTTTGGAGGCAGTGTCTCAATATCCCGTATTTCTCTGGTGGCTGTCATGGTAAATCCATCAATGACATAGAAGTGCTCTTTCCCAAAGAGAAGCAGCCCTTCGCTGGTGTCAAGGCCCTGAACCCGAGCACAGCGGTACATATGCTGAATCTGTAACGAAAAAGCAGACACTTAGCAAAAGCAGGTTAATGAGCTCAGGCTCAGACCACTGCTTGCTTAGAATGAGTTCCAGATGCTGCTTTATCACTTGGAGATACAGCAAAATTTCTGCTGTTTTGCCCCTTAATCAGAGATATTTCTAACACCTGCCATCAGCAATTGGGAAGGGAATTAAACAAAGTCTCCTCTGTATGACATAGATCTATATATTTACCAACTTACTCACTTGCACCACACTTCTTGAGCACATTTTAGAACCTGTAGCCCACCTGACTACGATCACGAATGTATTTACTGGTGTACTTCAGACAGACAAAGTCTGAAATACCAAATATGCAGCATGGTCATTCAACACTGTTCTTGGGGATAAAATACCAGTTATCAAGGTTTGTCATTCTAACAAAGGGAACAATTAATTATAGACAGTCTGCCAAGTTCAGTATTTGTATTTTCCATGTGTAGTTTCTGTCTGGACTCATTAAGCTGACAGAATAATAATCCAAGCATGGGATAGCTCATCGCTTTCATTCCAGGACAGGTTCTTTTTTCCCTAGCAGACAGAAGGACCGAGAAAGAATGTTTCCAGTACAGGGTTTCCAGAGCACACATTTGGTTTCAAGGAAGAAGCTGACAAAATATTCAGCAAATTCAGCTGTAGATCTGGGAACGTATTTAGGTCATTTATTCATGCTTGTGACATGTAATGAGAAATTCCAATACACAAGTGCTTGGTGTGTTTGAAGTACACAGTACCTTCTCTCCTTCTTCGAGAAGTCGAAGCAAAGTTGTATTGTCAGTCTTCTCCTCTTCATCAATTGAACTCCCCTCAACAATTTGATCCTGCGATTGGTCCTGGTTCTCATCATCTCCTCCATCAGGAGCAGAGCGAGATCGTTTCAGGGGAGGCTTCACCAGGCCTGGAAAAGAAGAACAGAGAGAGATAAATAAAAACCTGACACACAAAAAATTAACTTTGCAAAACCTACTGAATGTTGAAATTATTGATCCAGTGCTAAGACAGAAAAACAGGAGTCCTATGGGATCCGCATGCTTATCTTAATGCAAATGCATGAGAAGATATAAAGGCAGATAAATTTCAAGAAAACAGTTCAAGGACAGAACAAGTGATCTAACCTTTGACTCTTGCAATAGTGTCCTCCCCGTGTTCTGGCTCCTGCTGAGTTGTTTCACCCACTGTATGCTCTTCTATAGCATCCTGAAAGACTGCAGGGTTTCCAGATGCCAGACGCATGTAGTACTCCTTACTGTCATAACTTACAGCTCTTCGGTAACGAGCAGGTTTCTTAGAGATAATTAAAGAAATTGCTTGGTCAATCAACACCTCACTCACTTCAGCAAACGTCTTTCAGGCATACTGTGTGCAGCACAGCATGTGCCCATGAAGTATTTTGTGCGTGCTCAGTCATACACCGACCCACACAGAAAGAGACACTCTTCAGAAAATCTAACCTGTCAGCTAATTTGCAAGGGAGCTATTCGGCCACTCAGGTAATAAGGGGGTTGCAGAAATGCCTGCCGGTAAACCTAACAACATGGGGAAAAAAAAAAGAAGTGTGGCCAGTATGTTATGAACTGTCACAAAAGGCTGGGATACTTGTGCTTAAGATTGATAGATCAGATGGCCATTTTATCATCTTTCTTTACTCCCTACAACATACGCAGCTTACTCGTTAGCCAGCTGACTTCTTCGCTAGGCAATAGTTTAAACAAAAAATCGCCTCAAGGAAAGATACAGGTATGTGGAACTTGATATGAAGTAAAAGCAGCCAGGGACCAGCTTTAAGGCTCAGAAATTCTTCATCAATTCAGTTGTTTCATTTTTAGTAAAGAATCTGATGGCTTGTGGGTGGGAGACCGGCACAAGAGTATCCATTTAACCAAAGTAATTCTTCGAGCATCGTTTGTACCTTTGGGTGATGATAACAGATTATGATACATTTCATTATGGTGGTGGTGTGGTGTTTTATTGGTTTGGGGGGTTTTGTTTTGTTTGGGGTTGGTTTTGTTGAGTTTTTTTGTGTGGTTTTTTTGGTTGGTTTTATTTTTTCCTTTGTGCATTCCATGCCCCACCACAGGCTAATTCTTATGTTCCTCACTTGATTATGGAGGTAACATTCGAAACAGAAGTAAGAACTGAATGAGGACTATACCTATGTCAGAATGATCATAGAAGACATAGGTAAAGATAAAAGAGGTATTAAAGAGCTAAGAGCCTTTTCTGAAATTAAAACACATTGATGCACATGGATGGATGAAAACCCATTGATTTTATACTGCGGCTGAAAATTTTCTTCTCTGACTGCTGTTTAACCCCACTCTCAAACTCTAGAAAGCTTTGTGAATGTGTTCAGTTCTCCATCACAAATAAATTTTGGTTTGTTTGTAGCATTATTTTCCATTAATTGCAAAATTAGCTTGGGATAATTACAAAATATGATTATAAATCCAGTACAACGCTTTACATTATGTAGAATTGTAGAATATCACTGCCACTTCAGTCAAGATCTTCCCTTGTCCACTTTTGCAGTCATAACTGGAAATACATAAAATGTGATTTTAAAAATTTTTTTGTTGTTGTTGATCTGTAGGATAGTATAGTGGGAAATTAAATGACCCATAAAATCAAACTAGCTTTATTACAAGTGGATGCTCGGGATGACAAAGAGATTAAGATCAGTGACATGGAGATTTATTATTTCAGGTCAGATTGACTGCCCCCAAAATAAAAAAATTTAAGGTACTGTGATCTAATTTGCTCACTTACGTTCAACTAAATCCTAACTAGCACTGCTAACATGAACAAAGGAAAATAGTAACAATTTATATTAGATATTCTGTATAACTGAATTACTTGCGTTTAGATGTATTCTAGTTTATTGTTGAATGTAATTCTAAATGAGTGAACCCACATTCCACATTATACTTAGTGATGGGCAAGACTGCAATGTAATTAAAAGAGAAGCAGCATAATACTGAAATGCTTGCAGAGTAGCCACTTCCCAAGGAAGTCCATAATTTTCAAGGCAGGATTTGTATTTTTTGAACAAATGTGTCTATTTCATTAAGAGTAAAAATTAGAAGAGTTGGCTAATACAAAACTACTCTGGGTTCTAACAAAAGTAGGCCTGTTACAGCCCATTAAAGCCAAAAAGAAGAAAAAACTGCTCACCAGATCCGCTCTTAGAAAGAAACACTTACTTTCCCAATAAGTGCTTCCAAGCGATCGTGTTGCCCATGACTAAACATGTTGCACCGACCATTAGTTCAGATCCCAAAGCCACACCACTTCACACAGTGAGAACAGTGATAGCACAGCCCAACACAGCCTGTTAGTGTGCAGCAAAGAAGGTAAGATCTACAGAAAGTTTTATTAGGTGAAGGCTGAAGAAAGCACAGTAACATCTTCTAACGTGATTACTGAAAAAACCCTTTAGGCCTGGAAATATTTACTGAAAGAGCAAGTTGAAAGCCAAACGTAGAAGCCTTGTTAAGATTGCCTAACATGCAGGAGGAAAAAAAGTTGTATTTCTTTCACATTCTTTCAGTCAGTGTACTTGTTTCTTTACCTTTTGAGGAATGGTATCATCAGGTGTCTCGGGAAGTCTACTTGAGAAGTCAGACTGAAAACAGGGCATCAATTATATAAGCATCAGAGAAAGAACACTTTTGAGAAGAATGTATGATGGCATGTTCTCCACTTTGTGCGAATTAGACTGTCAGTACAGCTATTGTGTGTCAAATTGCAAGCAAATGGACCTAATGGTTTAAAACCAGTTGAATGCTATTTTTTGTTTGCTTGTTTTAAGTACTGACACTCATGCTTAATTTGAGGAAAAAAATCCTGCACGCATACATACATGCCTAAAAAGACACAATAAAGACCACTCCATTTCTTAAAAAACGGTGTTCCAAAATGAACAGGAACTGCCGAGCTTTCATAGGCCACGTGCATTTCTGCTACACAGCCACGTTCATATTCGCAGACAGATGAAAGTACATTTCACAAACACACCCAAACCAAGGCCCACAGCCTGGTTTGGGGTTTGGTTTTTTTTCCCCCCTCAGATCCCTGTTTACCGCATTATCTAGCATAAGGCCAAGAACTCAGACTGAAACCTCCCATAGTTATGTGTGCTAGTTTCAGCTGGGGTAGAGTTAATTTTCTTCCTAGTAGCTGGTATGGGGCTGTGTTTTGGATTTGTGCTGGAAACAGTGCCGATAACTCAGGGATGTTTTAGCTGTCGCTGAGCAGGGCTTACCCAGAGCCAAGGCCTTGTCTGCCTCTCACCCCACCCCACCAGCGAGGGGGCTGGGGGGGCACAAGGAGTTGGGAGGGGACACAGCTGGGACAGCTGACTCCGGTGACCCCAGGGATATCCCATACCGTATGACGTCATGCTCAGCGTATAGAGCTGGGGGAAGAAGGAGGAAGGAGGAGACACTCGGAGCGATGGTGTTTCTCTTCCCAAGTCTCCATCACATGTGATGGAGCCCTGCTTTCCTGGAGATGGCTGAACACCGGCCTGCCCAGGGGAACTGGGGAATTAATTCCTTCTTTTGCTTTGCTTGCATGCGTGGTTGTTGCGTTACCTATTAAACTGTTTTTATCTCAACCCATGAGTTTTCTTACTTTGACCCTCCCGATTCTCTCCCCCATCCCACCGTGGGGGGGATTGAGTGAGCAGCTGAGTGGGGCTTAGTTGCCAGCTGGGGTTAAACCACCACACTGTGGTACTTCTCAGCCTCTACAGGCTTGTGAAGATGCCTCTGCTGTTCACTGTCATGAGCACTTAGCTGATGCAAGCATACCTCACCTTATGTTACAATAGCTAGTCTTCAAATGCACTTAGTTTTGAGCCGATTCAGTCCCTTCCCTAAATATACTATGAGGAAACTGGACCTTGCCAACCATTTAAGACATATAGACAGAATACCAGGTAACACCAATCCAGTAAAATATGTTTCTTAAGAAAAACTTAGTAAAAAATATGGATTTTACAACAGGGCATAAAATTACTCATCACAAAATCTTGATTACTTACCAGCAAGTTTGTTTCTTGCTCAGCTTCAGGCATGTAGGGATATTGAATATAAAACATGTCATTTCGCACCATCTTTTTCCTCATTCTGCAGGGACCCTCCGTCATCTCCAACATCCACTTGTCAAGATGGGAGCCAATGGGGGGACCCCACAAACCTCGCTCTCGTAGTAACTCATATTCGATTTGAGACCACTCTTCTGTCACGTATTTTAATGCATTCTGCTGACGCTGAATACAAAGACATTTGTATAAGCATCAGGAATGATACTTTTAAGCCTATCTCTGATGTGCGCAGAGACGTTTTCACTACATTACAGAAAAATGTGCAATAATTCATAATTCTAGTAACATTTTCTAGTACATCTTAATGAGATTTCCAGTGTCAGTTACCATAAAAGCAGGGTTCATATTGTAATCTTCTCAACAAAAAAGGAAAAAAAAGAAGGTAAAAGCTCTGCTTTTATTTTGCATTGTTAATTGAATTTATTTCTAAATGGCAAATATGAAAGAAAGGTAGCACTAATCCACTGATTTTGAAAACAGATTTTAAGAATGAAAGCAAAAATTGTTTTAGAGGCCTTCCTTGCCTGTATTTACACTGGAGAGAGAAGTTACACAAAGCAACACTTGGTGGTTGTTTTTATTTTTAACTAATTGCTTTCAATGACTCGTTTCTCTTGGAAGACGATTTTTTAAGATTTATAGCACACAGCTCAGCAACTAGTTTGAACTAAAGGTCTTTGGGGATGTTTGGAAGAAACCTCAGGGTGCACAGAGCAGCCACTTTCTATCGCTGCATGATTTGGGAAAGGTACCATAAAATTTTCTTTGTGTTACTATAAAAATAAGTGTTTGTACACAATGTTTCTCTGCATCTTCTCTTAATTTTTTGTACAATGTTTTAGAAAGACAGCATATTCTAGCATATTTCCAATATTTCTCTTTTTTCCTTTTTTTTTTTTTTTTTTTACACTATGGAAAGACTAAAGTTTCTTGAAATAAATTAAGTCTTGACATGTAATATTGCTACAAGAGTTTTCATCTACCACCAGATCAAAATGAGTTTCCTCATTTGTTTATTTGATTGCATTTTAAAAATCTTTTAAAATAACAACTGTATCTAAACATTCAAGCATTTCACCAATGATAACCCAGTATTTTCCAAGCTCCGTACTAAAAAATGGGAATTGGTATAACCTAACAAGTCAAAATATCAGTATCAGGAAATTAATCCTCTGAACCATACCTCCTGATATTCTTTATACTGCATATCAACCAGGTCCCGAACCACCGCAATGTGAGTAAACATCCACTGGGAAATTTCCTAATACAAAGGCAAGAGGACAGACAGAATGACACTTTATAAAAGAATATTTTTTTTGAATGAGAAGTCCATGAATACATCACCTTGCTAAACTTGCTCACAAAGGATAGTTTCTTAAAAAAAAAAATAAATTACTGAGATGATGAATTTCAAACTACTGCATGCAACAGTATTTAAAGTTTTGTTTTCTTGGTGTTTTCTCCTCTTTTTTTTGTGTGTGTGTTTTTCTTTTTTTTTTTTTTTCTTTTAATGTATAGGAATATCCTTTAAGAGAAACTGGCAAACATTTGGAAAATATTCCAAACACATGACTAAGACTTCAGAACATTCCCAAACAGCCAAAGATCAGCACTGACAAATATTACTACTTTTTCTCTATTTCCTTTTAAGGAATATTTTGTGGATGCCGCCTAGTTTGTTGGAAATCCTCCAGACACCCAGCACTGCCTCACTCGGTACGCAATACACCTGTTTTCACTTACTGCTCCCTCTACTGATACAGCCAGCAACGGTTCCTGTCAGCTCAGTTTGTGAGCTTCTTCCTTTTCGTTTTAATGTGTATGTCCGCTCACCAGGAAAAGGACTGAGAGCACGGAGAATTCTTTATTTTATCAAAGCCACTGAGTAATTTTCAGATTAGAAAGAGAACCGGCAATGTATTTTTTTCCACAGGAGACAAACTCCTGATTAAGTCAATAGGTGTTACACATTTCCTTGTGGCAGGAATACACCTGCCCTCCTTGGCCCAACATGCCCCCAGTGTTCCAAGTGCTAAATACTCCAAAAATTTCAAACCTCTCCCTTTCCTTTGTTTTCAACAACTCAGATACTTTATACAACTCCTTGCAGTGCCCCACCAGGTACCGTCCTACTGAGAGCACCACTGCTGTACTACTCTAGTCTAACTTTCTTTTTACATATTATTATTTTTTTTTAAGCAACCTGGTTTGTAAAGTGAATGTCCAGTTCTACTATCATGTATTATTTTGCCGAACTCTTCTCTATAGTACAATAAAAGCAGTACAAAGCAGCATTTGTTTAGTTGTGATACATACATGCTCACATAGGGATTTTCCTAAACCACATAATCCTGGGGGCAGGATGGAAAAAAGGACAAGCATCTCACAGCTTCCATTTCAGAGCAGTATTGCCAACTGAATTACAGGCCCAGATTAGCAAAGCAGTAAAGCACGTATGTAACCAGAAGCAGCTCAGCAGTCTCCCTAACGACAAAGAGTTTAACTCTTGGCTTAAATGTTACAGATGTGCAGATGCACCTACTAGATTAGGACACAGAGAAGCAACATGCCCAGTCTGGATATTGAAAAAGGGGAAAGAAAACCAAGCACAAGGTATCACTTCACACTCTGCAGGATTCCTTACATTGAGATACTTACCACAAACCCTGAATATACATTGCTGGATTTTTAGACTGCGTGTTATTGACAGAAATTACCTGTGTAGAGAGGTTGTGTTTATTGAGCCCACTCTCCTTGCGGCTTCTCCTGGAACCTGTTAGTTTAGAGAGGCCGAATCCACTGCTAACTCGTGAAAGTTTGGACTGCGTGGTTGGAACCAAAGCCTCCCCTCTACTGATGCATTTCTTCTCATGAGCTGAAAAACAAAAAGAAAGTGTTGGGAGCACTTCATAGGTGTTATTTTTTTCCTCTCCTCATTATAGTTGTTTTTTTTAAATAGAACAATCTTTTCTGCAGTTTTAAAAGGTGAGTGTTTTGGGGATTAGGGGTTTTGTGTGTGTTGGTGGGTGTCTTTTTGTTTGTTCAGGGGTTTCTGTTGTTGCTTGTTTGTTTTTAAGAGAGCCCAGCAGCGCACACATTCATATCAAACATTCATGACTCGTATAAGGATAGATCTCTAGGTGGAACCTGGGAATTGCTTGAATTTTGACATGAAGCATGGCAAACAGATTTGTTACCGCTTTTATCAACTATCAAAATTGGGGTCTATGAGCTATTAATTCTTTCCTCATCTGAAGAGGTGAAAACCAGCTATGTATAAACAAAATCATCACCTAGCCTCCCTCTACCCCACCAACTTTAATTTTGCTGATTGACATCCCTTAAAGAACAAGTGGGCATTCCAAAGAAGGGAGACGGCGTCTTGAGAAGTATTTTTTTTCTCAAAACAGTTACAAAGATAACAGAATTTATATTGTTTATGTTAGAAGCAGTAGATACTAGCGGAAAAAAATGCAGCTGAGCACCGTATCTCTAACCAAAAAGGAGCTACAACATGACCCCACTAACCAATCTGGCAGCAAAATGCTCTGTATTGAGCGGAGAAGCTAGGTGGGCCTACTGCACCTTTTTGTGGACATACAGCCATCCCTGCTGATAGTCAAGTCCACAAGGCTGGTGTGCTTACTTTAAAACTCTAAAAATAAATCACAGTTTAGTTCAACTCTCTCAACAGTTTAACGTTCTCCCGATATTCAGCTAATGGACTGTACTGTATATCAGTTACCTGTGATGTAGAAAGTACATGCTTATGCTCCTCACTGTTTCTTTAATTCACTCCACCTCTGAGCTTTCTTTTTGTTCTTTTAAAACCACTACTACTTTCTTATAGCAATAATTTCTCCAAAGATCCTTCACTCTACTCAAAACATTTCTGCAAATATACCAACTATCTGGGAGATACTGGAAACTTCAGCAAACATCAGCCAGGGACAAAGCACATCTAGAAATACAGAGACTGCAAAAACGAGTATTCCAAGCTTCCAAAAATGCTTTCTGTACACCCAGGTCAAACTCAATCACTTTAGAGCGTGTAATCATCACAAGAGTCATGTCTATGGAATTTTACTATCTTGCCACCTAAGCTCTTGCTAATTTAGTCCAGCAACAGTTGGCTTGCTTTATTACACGGGCACAGAGCTAACTTGTGCATAACTTCTTGTCCCCCAGGATTCTCAGGTCCTTTTCCTGCAAAGCTGCTTCCTATGCTGAACAGATTTCCCAGCCAAAAAGGAGAAGTCATAGTATCACTGCTGCTAGAGAAGGACTTCTCAGTCCCACATTTCCAATCGTTATCACCAGACTGAGAGTTTGCAAGCTGCATCCAGACCTACTCAAGAGGCGTCCCCCCTCCCTGCCTGGCACATCCAGTCCTGGGAACAGTAACACAGGTCACCCCCATCTGGGTGTTCATGGGAAGGGGCTAAAGGACTCCATCGCTGTAATCCACAATACGCTACTTGGTGCATGCTCACTCACAAACACAGGACATTGTTGAGATCACTGACAGCATTGAACAAAAGCCTGTGTGCAGTGGAGTGTAAGTATATATCCTACACATGGTACAGTCACTGAATGACAGATGTTAAATGGTGAGAGTTTAGGGTACCTACTGCTACACAAAAGCTAAGCCCCTATTAAAACATCCAGGGCATACGGGTTCAATTCAGTGAAATCTACCATTCAGGACAGATAAATCCTCAGTTATACTTACCCAAATGATTTTGCCAACACTTTAAACTTGCTTCCTCAATAAAGGGTCTTGCAACAGTTATATCCACTTGGCCACGATCATTGACAGGTAGCGTCACTTTGAAAACTTCTTCTAAAACCTGTTTTTTACTATGGATCAGCTCTGTCCACACTCTGTTTATGGCTTTTAAAAGAAGTTGGCGACCTGCGTAGGTATGAGATCACAGACAGTAAGCTCTTTACGGTGCTTATAGAACTAGTATTTTTACAGTAGTGAACCGAATAATTTCTGCAATTATATTCTAGTTTCTTCCCCTCTAGCATGACTTGTGAAATGGCTTTGGCCAAACTGTCTTTTTTTGCCATTTATATGCTATCAGAAAGTATCGAACAGTTAACTCTGATTAGTTGTGATTCTTCTCCCAAATCCATCTATTAATAAAATGAGATTCAAAAAAAATCTCATAGAGGTATATGTCTATAAAAACATATAATTCCATACATACATTACATTTTAATATTTTTACATATGACTGTGTGCATAAGTATACATCTGCATAAACATTAAATATATACATGTAAGAAGAAAAAAAATAATTAACTGAATCCTTTCTTCCACAGCTAGTTCATAAATTTCCTGTGAGGGGAAGATCCTGAGGATGCCATCAAATAATAGTTTTACAGTTTATATATTTCCTACCTATGATCATGTAAGATCCAGCTGATACAAAACCATGGTACACACTTAAAATGACCCATTTCTTCTGCATTCAACTCAGTGCATATAAGCAATATTTCTAATTCTAGTGTGTGTCCAGAAAACAATGAAGAGCTCTTGCTATTTTAACAAAACAGTCGCTTATCCTGGATATGTCGGTCTTGGTATTTCTAAGTGTTTTTTCATCTATTTTTTAATATATTTTTATACACACACCCATCCCACACACACTCCCAGCCCGAAGAGTAACTGGGGTAAAATATTAGTGATGACAATACAGAAGTGGCATTAGCAGACATCTGTGGCTTTGTCACTCTCAGATTACCTTCGCTAACATCTTGATTGTAGACTCCATCTGGTTCTATATCAGAGGGGATCATAATGTGCCAAGTTGTCATCCGGGCTTCTGCTTCCAATCCAAACCCATCAACGTTGCTACAAATACACAATGAATTAACAACAATGAGAAAAAAACCATAAAAACCCAAGCTAAAGCATTTGATTCCCTGTGACAGTATCACAAAGATTAATACATGCTACTACAGCAACGTATCTTCACTTCTGTCCACTTCAGTTCTGACAATCTGCAGTCACAAGTTGAACTGAAGGTTTATGAAAAATGACACGCCATGGACACTGATGTCTAGAGGAAGATGGTAATATTTGAAGAACGAGGCCACAAATGGAGAACATTAGGGTTTCTGCTTCTGATGCTTCCCAAGTATCTTTGGATGAAACACAAGTTGTACATCTTTTTGGAAAGAAAAAATGAAAATGCCAGGCAGGCATGTGCAGCAATGCAGAGAAGTAGGTGTCTACAGCATTTGTCACAGGCATCTGATTTAATGCCTGACTGGAGTTATTCAATGTTATACGTTCAAGTACTAAGATACAGAATTTGCATGAAATGATTCAATAGACATTAAATCTAGTGGCAGATCCCACTGACTGTTAATCACTTAGCACGAGTGTTTCTTTCTACCTTGAAAACATTTCAAATTATCAAAGCCTAACAACAAAATGGTTAGATAAGCACTTGTATCAGTATTTTAAAATACCCCTGTAAAAGGAGGTGAAAATGTTCTCTATACGCGGGCTCTTCAAACCTTATTTTATTTCAAAATGAGTCACTTAAGCTTGCTTGCATTTCACTGGCTGGAAAGTTACCATCAGTTATCCAGAATTTGCTGACTTGTGCACAAGGTGAGTGTCATTGCAGAGAGAGAACAGGTCATTTTAATACTTCACAGCCCTGGTTCTGGAATGAACTTCTGTCTGAAATATTTACCTTCCCATGTGCAGATTAATCAAGCAGTGAGCTAGGCAGCTGATGAACTCTTGATCATGATTTCCAGGTCCCAAAATTAAGTTTCTGTTCACAGTAAGGACCCTTAGGGAATCAAGGAGAGCCACTTGCTGAGGAACAGTTTTGTGTGCCCTTGAGAACTGATACAAGATGGTCCTGTTCAAGCAGTGATAAATAGCATCCAGCGATAGTCCCTGAGATCTTCTTTTTGACTGATGTGAAGTAAAAAAACATGATCAGATAGTAGCAGAAAATCAATTTACTGGCACACAATCTTGCCCTGAATTGACCCATGCTCATTTTTCAAAACCGCTGTTTTACTAAAAGCGTCAATTCCATGAATTTCAAGGACCGAAATGACATTAATACATGATGATACACTTATAATTTTAACATCTATAAACATGCTGCTGATTTCTAACAGTAAAAGTCTTCTAACAATCTCCAATAAAAGTACATGAGGAAGCTTCCCAAAAACGTCAAGGAAAATTTAGGAAGCTTCCCAAAATTCACGCAAAGTAAACTTCATTGTTTATTTTGGGGGATTTCTAAAAAAATCATGTCATCTGAAAGCAGTTTTTACTCAACCGCCCCATATTAAAGCACTCCACACTGACAAGATGTGCTAGGAAAGCTCAGTAAAGAGAGAGGAAGCCTGGCGAAGAAAAACATACCTCTCTGCTGACCTGATATGCGTCACTAGTAGGTTGCTTAGTGACATCACTCCATGGATTTTAATGTAACCTGTGAAAATGTTTTCACAAGCAGGTTAATAGAACACTACTGTTACCTGTGCAATAAGCTGGATTATGAAGTCCACAAGAAGTTTGGATTCTTTGTTGAACATGCCCTGCCAAAGCTTATCTACCACACGCTGAGTAAAATAAAACACATTGTTCACCAGCACTTGGTAGCTTCCTCCACTCGTTATAGGCAGAGATGCATCTTCACCTAGGTAACAAAGAACCCAAAAGTTTTCTTCATTTATCAAAAAAGCCCACAACTGCATAAATACATTCATATTAGTCTGTGCTTTCTAGACTTCTGTAAAAAGAGAAAAAGACTCGGTCAAAGAAAAAGGTAAAACCTCATGGTTTCCCTGCAATGACCTCTGGTGGTAGGCGAATGTTTGAAATCGACGGTGACCAAGATCAAAAAAGGGGGGGCTGGGGCAGGAAGAGTCCAGAAGAAATGGTACTCCTGTGATCCCAAGGCATCATATTTATGTAGAGTCATCCTTTTCAACTGGAGCTGCACGTGTGCAGACACCCCTATAGCTTTTTTTAAATTATACTTTTGCTTTTTCAAAAAGAAAAGAATCTTTTTAAAACACCTTGAGATGACAAGTGATATCAGCTGGGACCACTTCTCCCTCACTGTGCTTCACTCCATAAAACTGGGAGTCAAAGGGCATCAGCTGCATGTGTCTGCGTGTACGTAAATGTCAGTCCAGCTATATTAACAGAAGCTTGAAAGAAGGGCACGTACTTCCATAAAAGAGGGGGGAAAAAAAAATAAAAAAATAAATCAATGATGTTGATTTTGCTGGAAGTTCACCTGCATTTATTCACTTGTCGCCTCATCTGCACACAAAGCAAGTGATAGCATTGCACCTGGAGGAAGCTGGCAAAACCTCAAAGAACAAATGCCTGGGGAAACCAAAATCCTGCTCCTGGGCTGCACAGAAGTACTTGTAAGGGCAGGAGACTCTTCTGAGAACCTGACCCAAAGCTTCAATGTAACACGAGTCTGGATTTCTTTCATTAATGCACTGCACCCAGAGAAAGACAAATCATTGCTACGGCAAGAAAGGGTGAGCCTTACAAGCACTTTTGAACAGAAACGCATGCTGCCCCATGACGTCGAGGATGGAGACAGAACAGACCGAGAGCTCCTGGGAAGTCTAGCAGGCCACTGTGATATCCAACTGGGCACATCAGCAGCGATATTCCTACAGGCCACTTCACAATCATCTAAACCCATGCTCTGGTGGGACAGCCGACCCTACTGACATCCAATTTACAAGCTTCTAATTCTCTTTCTGTCCATTTATTAACTGGATCAATGGAGTGCTAATCACAGCATTTTTTTCTGGGGTGCTGTATTCATAATAAACCTAGAGTAGGAGGAAATGGAAACAAAGCTAACTTCTAAAAACCAAAGTCCCACTGGTGATAAACTGACAAAAGCTCCAGATCCTCTACCAAGGCAAGAAGGACAAGAGAGGTGATGCAAGATCCAGTTTCAGCTCTTTCTGATGTGACTGCAATTTGTCTGGCTTACATATCCTAAAGATTCATGCCATACAGGTTTTTTGAATAGTGTATTTTACAGCTTTGGCACAATCAAGATAGAGAGGGAATATACAAGCACAGCAACACTATTTACAGATCAAAGGAAAGGAAAGGGCAGGGGGAAAAAAAAAAAAGACAATTAAGTTGTAACAAAACAGGGTACTAATAAAGAAAAAGTTAAATAATCAAAACCTTTTGTTCAAATCAATAGATTGATGATTAAACTTTGCTATGTTACCCAATAAAACATCAGCTGCAAGTAAGTGGTCCATCACTCCATCCAAAACGTACGTCTGAAACTCCTTCTGCTGTGTTCGTGTCGATCTTTCAGGGGAAGCCTGATAAAAGAAAGACAGTGTGAACATAATGAATGTCTCTGAGTGAGCAAAAAGAGGGAAGGGGAGGGTGTTCCAGGTGAATTTCTCTTTTCTCAGCTCTCGTGAACTATGTTATTTTTCTCTTAACATTCTGTCTCAAGTAAAAAGTCTTGGCTTTATCAAAAAATTTAAGAATGCACGTCGAGTATACATTGGCTTTATCCAGTCCTACATTATTCCTATTTAAATCCAGTAAATTTATCTCCTGCCATAATAGCAACTGGAAAAGAACACATTCCGAAAAGGTGAACAAATCTAACTAAAACATATGGTTAAACTGTGATCTCCTCAGTTCACAAAGTTACCTTCTTCAGTAAAAAATGAGTAAATGGGACTCATCAAATATGCAAGCTGATCATCACTTCTATGTGTGGTTCTGTATATTACTACAGCAGCCTTGGTATACTCATATAATAGATGGAACATGCTAAACCTTTCTCATTTCCTTTGCACTTAGAAGGGGAAAATCACTTTATCACCTTGTGTTGTTCAGTACATACATCATCATACCTAACTGAATGAGTCACTTAAACAGTCCTAGAAAGCAATATAACATTAAGTCAACCTGCTTTGTCTTGCCCTGTAACAGTTTAGCACTGTGTACATACCCAATTCGCTGTTTATGCTAAGGGGCCAGTAATACTAATGAGCGATAACAGATTGAAACAGCAGTAAAGCAACTGCAGCCAATTGAACATGGCTTCAAAAATGCTTCCTGATGTTTGCATATAACTGTGACTCTGAACAATTCAGTTTTTGCTTTGTGACAGCAAAGAGATGCCCAACTGCCCCTGGAAATTTGTTAGGAAATACACAAGCATGGTCCAAAAATTCCTGCAGCTATCAAAAAAATCAGGGAGACTCAGCAAGACATAGATGAGGTAACAAATCGGTAGGTCAAGGAAGAATGTGAATTGAGATGAATTGAACATTTCAAAATACATTGTCTGAAGAAGGTGTGGGCAGTTAAACAGTAACTGAACTCTTTATTCCCTGCCTCACCATTAACAAGAAGGATGCTTTCTGCAGGTGTCGTGAACTTTAAAGGATAACTTACAGGAAGATAACACAGTTATTTTGTGAACTTTCATAGCATATGGTGCAGTATGTCCTCCCACTTCTTTTTATTTAATATGAATAAAACAGAAACCTTAGTATTTCTGCAGGGATTTTATATTTTCAACAAAGCCAATACAGCTGTCATGGTCTGAAAGGTGTTTAACAAATGAATCATACTCCACAAAAATAAAACTTGAAGAAAGCTCCAACTTCTCATGCTGCACTGTTGAACATCTAGTGTTGTGATCCACTACCTGTGTTTCGAGACAAAAGGAGGTATTGGCTAGGATGCCAAAACAAGATTATGGCTGCTCTAAAGTGAGGACAAAATAGAAATAAAACATTGAGACCGTGTGCTCAGCAACTAACAGAGCCATTTAACTGGCCAAATGAAAGCAAAGGAGTCCACAAACAAAAGCAGTAGTAGGGCTGCGGTGTGGAGGGGAGAAGAGGGCACAGCAAGAAGAAGGGCAGGTAACCAGCAGGCAGACTGTCAGCTCAAGCACCCGAGATGGTCACCAATACACACAAATGCTGAGAGGAGCAGGGAGAAGTCGTCCAGAAAACATTCTCAAAGGAAGGCTGAGATAAACCCTCTGCATGTGCTTTCTTAGGTTTTCTAAGCTGTTAAAGAAAGGTGAGCAAACTACTATTTATGAGACACTAGTGTTCCTTCACCCCCCGGCCCCTTAGTTCATGACAATTTACAGGATTCTACTGAATCCCAGGTCATCACTCCTCTAACTTCAAAAGGTAAGTAGAGAAAAACATTTTAGGGAATAAGGTGTCACAAGAAATTCAAATAACAAAACCAAAAAAACCCTCAAAACCCAAAGAAACGGTACCTCTAGCAGAAGATCCACCAGGGGAGTCTGTTTGCTGGCTGGTGTGAGACATAAGTTATCAATTATAAGCACACGCATGAAGTCAAACACAAACTTCTTGGCAGGATGGTTGGTTAGGTATGTCTTGGTGCCAACATTGCAGTATTCTGATTGGCTCCTGTTCATGCCAGAATCAGCTGCAAAGGCTTTAAACTCTTCAGCTGGGGACCCAACTTCATCATCAAGATCAGTGACCTGTGAAAAACAGCATGTTAAAACTCTAGAGATCAGCAAATTAACAGCAATCTTTTCACTACTCTATTCTTTACTTGTCTTTTGAAGGCTATTCACTTCACATTTTGCTTCTTAAGGAGCCTTTTTCGAAGATTATTGTATTCAGGATCAGTTCCCTAATACACAACAGAAGAAACAGCCAAATTCTACTTTCAGAATCCCAAGGCAAACGATAACCAGTGAAGACTGGCATGAGTTACATGAGCTAGGCTATCAAGCTTTCATGACAGGAAACAAAAAAGGAACTGAGCCTTTTCTTTTTTCAATACGATACCTTGATCAGAGTGCAGTTATAGGTAAGCCAGTTTCCCAAAAATCTCTTAAAAAACCCCAAATAACCCAAAAAACAGAGTCTCTACAGCTTTCCTGTTTCTGACAAACAAGAACCTTTGAGGGGCTACCTCTTAAAGAGGACTGTAATAAATGTGCAAACAGTAACGAAAGCTGTCAAATCCAAAAGACTGACTGTTTTCATGTAACACCCTCCTCCAAATGCAAGAGGAGACAATATGATTTCCCTCGACAGGCTTATCGCATCACCAGCTTACATGTGAAGTAACCAAATGTTTTGAACATTTGGTCTGCTTCAGTAGGAGAGTTTTACCAAGAAATGAAGAGAAGCCTGAACGTGTACTCTTTCTAGGTTTAATGGCAATGTCAGAAAGGCTGAAAAATCAGTTCAGAATTTTCTCTCAAGGCTGAATTTGGGTTGTAGTGTTTTGTTGTGAGAATCTGGCTGTTATTCATCTATTTCACAAGGGACTGATCAGCTCTGCACATTTGGGCAGAGGGAAATGCTGGAGGCGTAAACCAATTAGGAGTCAAGAGACCCCTCCAACAGCAAAGAGCTCAAGCTGCCAGGCAGCTACACAGAGTTTCAAGGGACCTAGTAGTTAAAGCAAAACCTGCTCAGAGACACAGAAAAACTCTAAAAACTCTATGCAGGTGAATGCCAAATCAGCATTACCAGTTTGTAAGTGGTACCTTTTTTTGAGAGACAGAAAGCAAGAGAGCTCCTAGCATCTGCTTCAAGTGTAAATTTAACTTAAAAGCAAAATAAACTATCCTTATGAGACTCATCAGCACGCACCTTTAAAAATTCATCTCCTGCTTTTATTGACAACAAAAAGGTAGCATGTCACCACTAAGTATTTGCCAACCTGTACCCTAACTATCCTTCCATGTTCATAGTAAAATTACTTTTAGATGTTGGCTAACAATAACTGTTTGTTTCCTTTCCATTCATATTCTAGAAATAGTATGATTCGTAAATAACACTAAGCTCAAAGAATATTTCAGGCAGCAATGCAAGCAAAGTTGCATTCACATCCTCTCCTGCCTTGAACTCAGCAGTTGCAGGTAATACAAGAACACTGTTTTCTGGTTAAGCTACAAAAGAAATAATAAGTGGGAGAAAAAAAAGAAGTTTTAGATTTTATCACATGCTCGAGAGCAGAGGGCTGAAAGCATAGGCTGACTCGGTCTCCTTTGCTTTTGTACATCTGAGGTAACATCATTCATATGATTGAAAATAGTGGTCTACTAGAAAACAAATAAACCATGTACATTCACCCTAAAATGCAGCTTCAGATGTCACTGCACAGCAACTGCCCTTCAGTTGAACATGCAGTCTGCTCAGTTCCAAAACTCAAGTACAAAATGCCCAGCCCAGCGTTTACAACATCCTCTTTCTGCAGGGTAACAAGAGCTTTACGTTTGTATGACAGTTAATTGATAAATCCTTAAAAGCAATATTCAGGGGCAAAACAAAACAGCTAACTAGTTGGATTTCCTACCATCTCAGAGTAAGGTCGTATGTTGAAAGGAAACACCGTTGCTGCCAGCGCGCACAGGAACTCTGGACTCATCCACAAGGAAATGAGGTCTGGCACATTGTGATACAAATACCGAAAGAACTGCATCAAGGTGACTGGATATTCTCGAAGCCAAGAGCCTTCTTCCTCCGACTGCCAAGGCTGGGTTGAAAAACAAACAGCACATTAGCACAGATGGCACTAATTGAAGAATGCTCATTTCAGAAAGGAGCTGCAGGAAGAGGACCTGTAGGGTCAAATATGCAATCAAACACACTGTCAAACGTGCAATGAAACATGGAACCGGGATACAGGATCAATGATGGGGCCAAATGTGACCAGCCATGCGGACCAGCACTTGTTCAAGCAGAGCAGAAGTAAGTGACTGAACACGTGGCCAAGCACATGACCAAGTGAGAAAAACACATTGAGACATGTCAAATGTGTGTTGGAGCACTTGTCAGACCAAACGTGTGTCTAAAACACATGACTGAAGACACAGTGTCCAAACACATGACCTAATATCCGATCAAACAAGTGACAGAAAAGGAGCACATCATCAACATATGACAAACCTGACCCACTGTGACAGAACTAATGTCTGAGCATGTCACCATACGATGAACACCTCCAGAATGTGTGCCAACTGAACAAGCCACCAAGCTTCCAACAAACACATAAACCACAAGTCTAAACCCTGTGCCTGCCACAGGTGACAACAGAACATGTGATAAGAGAACATGTGTCCAAGCCATCACAAACATGTGACATGGCAGCATGTCACCACATCATAAATGCATGAGAAACACGTAGCTGAACATGACAAACATTACAACAGGACATGTCGTGATAAACCAGGCTGGAATAAGTCGCAACAACATGATGGAACATAACCAGACACGTGACTGAACATGTGATAAACCCACAGCAGTACCACACAGCAGCCTAACACGGGACAGTAACCGATGCCTTAGCATGTGTTTGAGCACCTCACAAACAGGAGACTGACCACGTTTACAACACATGACTGACCAGAAGACAAAACATATGTCCTAAAATGTAATGATTCAAAACACATTGGTAAACATGACCTGACTCATGTGAACCCAAAATGTGATGGCACATCTGAACTTACACCTGATGACAGAGCACAAGACAGCAAGGCACGAGACGGCACATATCTCTGAGCACATCACAAATGTGTCCAAACACGTGAGGACCAAACACACGACAGAAGAGGTCACCAGCAAGAGATGGAACACGTAACCAGTACACATGCCCAGAAGACATCTCTGAACATGTTAACATGGGCGAGCTATGCAAGCAATGCTTCTCAGAGCATATTGCAAACACATGATGACCAACAGGCAACAACCGAACAGGTGCTGCTTTTCAAACATTTCATGAGATAATTTTCAGCAGATAACACAGTGTGGCTCCAAGGAAATACAAGATTTTCCCACTGAGAAACCAACTTTCACTACTCTTGACATCAGATTCAAAGAGGAGAAGACAACATGTTTTTCTGGCAGTAAATTAATTTCCTCCAGTATGTGGCTATTAATAGTCAGGGGACTTCTCTGCATGTGGAAAGTTCATGCACAAAATCTGCAACTCGCATAGCTCTAAGCAGATGGGATATAGAGTCTCAAACATTCCCCCATGATGTTAATCAGGAAAGAAATTGAATGATCTCTGCCAAGGGTATTTTATTCTTCTGCTTTCTTGTTTTAATTGCAGCAAAACACAAAGCCCAGCCTTTTTGTGAAAAAGCAGCATTAATTTTGTGGCCACTAATATTTCCACAGACACTGAAAAATAAAGTAAGATAAAAGAACCCACTGGCAATGATGGTTTTCACGCAAGTATTATGAGCCTAACTCACAGCTGGGTTTGTTGTGACACTAACAAAGCTTCAACTTTTCTAATAAATAAGAACAAATTTTTTCATGCTTACGGAATTCAGCATGCTCCTCAGCATTCCCAATAACAAGAAGGCAGCTTCTGTGCAAACACTGTGTATTGAAGAGGTAACAGTGCCACAGGAGGCAGGAACTCCAAATATGAACGTCCAAATAGAGTCTAAATCAAACTGTAGGAGGTGAAAGAGAAGAAAGAAGACATGACATAATCTCTTTTTCCTGTACAATTTAATATTGCTTTTTATTATACCTACAATAAGCTTATTTGGCAGTATCTAAAAAATTAATTGTTTCACGTTCTCCAAACTTTATCTCCAAAAGCTTCATATGAAGGTCATGTGTCAGCGAAGAAAATTCATTCTAACTATGGGCTCACATAACTGCAACTCTCAACCTTCTCAAAGTATGTAAGTGTTTTGAAACAAGAGACCTGTCAGCACAAATGCTGCACAATCACCTCAGTTTACTTCACTCACATCTAGCAGTAAAGCCCCCATGGTATCCCACAGGAAAAACAATAATGAACAAAGCAAACAAACCAAGTTGCATTTTCCAGCAAGTCCAAAAAATTAAATCAATTAAAAAATAAAAAGGACAAAGTGTCCACCTCTAGCATTAAGAGTGCTACTGCTAAATATTTTAAGTAGTTAAATTTAGTTTTGATTTAACAGTGCCATACTTCAATGCTGTAAGCAGGAGGTGAACTTCACGCCTCTACTTCACTGTAGCGGAGTGCTGAACATGCTGACAAGTATTCCTCTTGAGAAAAGAGGCAGGCAGGATACCTTCCAGTCTGAAATTTTATTTATCATTGGGAACTGGGAAGTAAAGTATTCACACTGCATCCATTCTAAACAGGCACCTTGTCTGTCTGGAGTGTGGCTTTTCTCAATAAAGCACTATACTAAGGCTTCCTAGGACTCTGCTGTAGACCGTATAGTATCTACTCATTTACATACAATTAAAACAAGTCCCAAAATCAACCTGTTCAGAAGTGCAATAAACATTTTCCATCAACCGAGATGCCTCCCTACAAAACCACAGGCACTTTCTGAAATAAAAGCTACCTTGTTTTGTCTGTAACCTTGTGAACTCTCTAACACAGCAACTTACCGCTCTTTTAAAAAAAACAACCAAGAAACACCCCCCCACTCCCCGCCCCAACCCCAAAGAAAGTGAGCAAAAAATGATGCCTCCTTCAATGCCCACACCACGCCAGCTTGAACCGGGGACCTGCTTCTCATCTGACCCCAAAACAGACCAGAAAGACACCAATGACAGCTACACCATAACAGCCTGACTTCCCCATATTCCCACGGTATCTTGTCCTCCCACCCCAAACAACTCAACACTGAACACCACATCGTGACTGTGAATCAGCTGCAGAGAAGAAGGAGGGGGCCTGGTTAATCCATTATTTTCTTTCATGACAGACAGAATTCCATTTACATTTTACTACATAATCCCTACCTGGCAACCCTGATTACACAGGCTGCTGACGACAGGCGCACTGACCTGCAGGTTTTCGGGCAGTTCAGTGACTGGCTGCTGCAGGAAAAGGGCCATGAGAAGGAAATAGAGTGCAGGTACGTTAGTGTGCTTCGGGAGAAGGGACTGCAGAACGGGAAAGCCTGGGAAGTGACAAGCATCCCGGTTAATCTCCCGGACTGTTGATCTGCCACCAGCACTCCTGCCGACATTGAACCCTAAGACAGAAAAAAAAGACAAAAAGCCAGCAATGTTAATAGGGAAATGCCTGTGAAGCTCACTCTTACTCAAGTAGTGAACTCGAGAAGGTAATTCCTCAGAAATTAACGCTGTAAAAATCGAATGTGTGCATACAGACTATCACACACATATTACACAATTCTGCTTTAGATGTTTAATTTTTTTAATCAATAAAAAAACAAAAGGAAATTATTGCCTTCCAGTACCACACAGATGACACCGCGCCATACAGACTGCCTAATGCTACCGCATACACACAGATGCATTTTCTGACCATGATCACAATTTCAGACTTTTAAAACACCCAAGCTTCTGAAAAAAGATATTTCTCTGGCTGATTAAGGTGATAAGGAAGTATCACCTTAATCTCAGTTACAGATTTGTATTACCAAGCAGCAATCCCATGGCCCATTTAAGTCGATGGGTGGCTAATTTGTTTCCAAAGATGTCTCAGGGGCATCTTGTTTCAGCTGTTTTGTTACTGATTAATCAGCTGGTATGAAGCATTAAATGCTCTTAAATTTATCTTAAGTGCTGCCAGAGGCACAAAACTCACTTTTGTGACCCTGCTTCTACCTAGGTATTTAATTTTCCTATTAAAAAAGGGAAAAAAAAAATACACCAGGGCAGCAGAAGCTGTAAATGAGGCATTTTTAAGTGAGGCAGGAAGACAGCTCAGTCTCCACATCAGCTCACACAGTGAGCCATTCTTCTGACACTGCCAGAGATCAGGTTGTTTTTCTGAGGCTCCAATACAGATATTCTTTCCACCACAAATCGACTTCTTAAACAGAAAACATCTACCAGGAATCAGACTAATGAAATCTTTGCTACAAAGCTGCTGGAATTCTATCAGTAATCTGGAAAAAAAAAAACAGCTCATATTTGGTTTCATGAGAAATCTTGGAGCCAATGTGTTGCAATTTATTAAAAAACACAGAGTATGAAAATAAGATAATCAATTCATGAGACACAAGTTTAAAAATATCTGTTTGGTCATAGTCTAGCTTGGATTGAATTAAAGCAATACTATAGTAAGAAAAATAGGAAAACTCTACAAATGTTCTCCAAATGTGATTGTAAATCAAAATCTTATTTAGAAAGATTTCAAGACCGAAGAAAATTTTTATGTTATTGGACATTTAAAGTGGATACTGAATAAACAACAGTCAAGTCTGTAAAATATCAATGGTTTTCAAATTTTAAGGCACATGCATTCAGGCACATGCAGGTGCCAATATTGTTTCTTAAAGAAAATACAGGACTTTAATCAGAATTGGCCAAACAACAGATGCTATAGTATGTTAACAATAATGTTTGCTCATGTAATATGGTTTCAGAAAAACTGTTTTCCTTAACCTTCCTAATTCATTAACAACCCAAAGCACCATCCTCTGTTCCTAGTTGAATATCCTGGGGGATATACTATGAGAAACCACTGTAAATAGACAGACTTAATAGACAGTTTTATTTATGCAAAAAATAACAAGATAGCACAGGATAGTTTGATAAATTTCAAAGTGACAAAGCAGAAAAAAAATGGACTTTATATTTTCATCTCAGGAAAAGCCCTCTTCCTGAAATAAGATCATTTCAACAACACTTCACAATTATTTCCTTCTAATAAAACAATTCAGAAAAATCTTTACTGCAGAATTAGATCATATACTGCTGCATCACAGGGAGGGGGCTCCTTGTACAGTCATTTTAGGAACAACAATTAAGTTGAAAGTACTATTAATACCCCGCCCTGATCTAAAGCCTACTCAGTCTCATGAAAGACTCCCATTTAATGTCAATGGGTTTGCATCAGGGTCTGAATGGACATTTATCTGAAAAGCGCTATCTTATTTTGACTTAAAAAAACCAGGTCCATGGGAAATGGTCAATACACAGAACTGACATCCATTGTTTCAGACACTTGGAGATGCATTTCACACACCTTAGAGATGCTCAAAATGGGTCCTGTAGCACTAAAACCTTTTAAACTGAATTCTAGATTACAGAGGCTAGGAAAGGCCTGACAACCTGGATAAATGAGACTTTAAGAACCCGCAAAGAAAGTCTTTAATAAGAGAGGGAGCGTGAGCGGGAGAGGAAAAGAAAGGCTGAGATGATACCACAAACACAGAATTTCCCAAGATGGCAAAAATCCAAACCGGTAAATTTAATTGCCACAGACCTCACTAGACAAAGCAGCTCAGGTATAACACTGCACAATGCTCTAACTAATAAAAGTAAACAAACAAGTAAAATTTACCGAATCGTTACTAGCTGCACACATAAGGTGCTATGCTATGCTACCTTTGCATCTAGCTCAGGTATGCCTGCCCACAGGACATACTTAACCTTACCATGATGGTAACAGAAAAAACCGATTAGCTACACAGGCTTCGTGCAGATGATGAGGTAATACCGAACTCCAATGAAATCTGCATAACGTCAACTGAAGGGCAGTTCCCTTTTACTTAGGAACTCTAACTCTTAGTTGTAAGAAAAATGAAGTCAGAAGCAAGAGGTCACAGCACAGACAACAGTAACAGAAAGGATGCATCTGCCAGGCAGCATTCATATGATAACCCCACCTTGACATATATGCACACGCGCTCCCACACAATCCTTGAGGGATGCGGGGGCTAAGTTGTCATACCTAGCACAGTACCAATCTTATTGGTCAAGACAGAATCCGTCTGATCCAGCCAGCCTCCACCGCTGAGACCCTCCTTAAATTTGATAAGGATGGACTGATTACTCAATAGGACCACAAGAATTCGCATGGCTGCTGTGACTGTGGTGGAATGCAGATGTTCTTCCATAAACAACATAATCCAATCAAAACCTAGTGTCTTGACCAGTTCTTCACAAGCCCTAATTAAAGAGAAAAAAGAAAAAAAAAGTGGTCACATTTTACAGCATTTAGTTTTCTACTAGATGGCAAAAATTAGTGTCCCCCACTACAGGGCAAACTTCAAGATCAGAGAAAATTCAGATCTATTGAAGAGTTAACTGAATTCTTAGGTAAGTTTTCTATACAACAAGAACTGTTGCTCACCAGCTCTTGTTAAATGGAACAGTACAGTGTATTTGTTTAGCAGAAAGGAAGACTAAATACAGCTCCTAGGACTATTCCATTGCATGAGATTTCTCCACTTGCTGCTTTCAATAACAAATGTGGAATGCTGAACTGGAAATGTTTGTCCACAAAATAGAATTTCCAAATACTTTTTGTTGAGCCATGTATCGGTAGAGACTTCTCACAAGACTTTTTAATAAACTGGCATTAAAAAATGAAGGGTTTGTTGTTTTTTTTTTTTTAATTAAGGGAAGAGTTGCTTGGGAATGTTTGAAGGAATATGGTCTTCCCTGCCCCCCATCCCCCCCTCCCCTTTTTTTTTTTTAAAGCAGTATTGCCAAAAAGCTCAAACAGGTTCAGGCTGTATGTCAACCAATGCTCAGTCATTCACTGCATAATCTACTTATGTACTTATGGCATACATCCACAAAATGCCTCCAACAAACTCAATACAGACTTACAAGGCAGTTCCTTCAAAGTTATATTTTGTCAAGGTTTAACGTGACAGTGTTTCAACGTCTGTTCTCCAACTCACCATAAAACTCAAGTGCCCCATTAAACTATGATATTGTGTTCCCTCACATGCAATTTTAAGGAACCAAGGGGCACTCTAGGGTCAATTATCCTAACGATAACCCCTACTGACGCCATTTGATCTTAACCAACAGAGAAGTTCACTATCCCACTTCTCTAAAAACATAAGTGTTCATCTTTCAACAGATTTTATTTTCTCTATAGCCATGCATGAAGTCATGAGAAAACAGCACCAAGAAGTATACGAGGAGAGCAAAGAGTTAAAGAACTGGCTCTCCAGATAATAAAATTTAAAAAAAAAAAAAAAAAAATCAAAGTAGCCTGACATCCACACTTGTTCCCACTGCATCCTGCTCACTTGTGATCCTCTGTCCCTCTGAGTTTTAAAATTAACTATTTTACAGACACTATTTTTCTTCCATGAAGTAACAATAAGAAGCAAGAAATCTGCCCCCAGATCTACTAAGTATTTTCATCTCCTGCTGATATTTACTTCTGCTGTTCCTAACTGGAAGCTTAAGTTTCTAATAATGCTGTCAATCACAGTCTTAAACATTTTTTTATTTCAAAGATTCAAAACAAAAGCCAGTTAATGCAATAGCTGAAAGATACATGTTAGTTACACCAGCATCTGCTTAGTACTATCGTTCTTGCTACCACAACCGACAGCATATAACTCAATAATCCTGCATTCTGTTTCTGCTAGCATACCCAAAGCTAATTCAATAATTCCTATAAAATTATGCAATTCAACTAGTGAATTGAATGGGGGCTGTATAATTCTCCTCCTTGAAATAAAAAATTATATCCTTTCTCTACCTCAAGTTTTTTTGTACTTACTGCAAATTAACAGTTGTCTTTTCTTTAGATGTATATAGAAGTTTCAGAAGGATATCTAAAAGCCTGTTCCGCAGTAGAATAAGATTAGCTGAAACAAGTCCTCCAAAATCATCCTCTGTTCCTAAACACAGAAAAAAAAAAGCAAGATTATACTTTTGGAACTCAGACATTTTAAAGACTATTCATAAATCCCACTCAGGTTGCAAAGAAGCCATGTTGAAGTGCAGGCAGCCTGCTACACGCTGCCGAGAAATGCTTGGTGCCCCATTATCATCAACACACAGACTTTGGTCAGTTTGAAGAATGAGTAAAAGGGAATCGCAGCTTATCAGACAATAATCTAAACTGAGGCGGTCTAAATTAGCTAAGCTAGTCACTCCTGGCAGATAGACGTATAAAAATAATCAAACACCACACCCCCCATCCCTCCCTCCCCCCAAACCCCCACAACATGGTAGTTAGATAAACATTTTGCATTATGCAATGGGGGGGGGGTGCGCAGTGGAGAATCCCCAACACACCTGATACTTCCAACTGCCTCCAAATCTAAGAAATGGGGAGAAAAATTAGTTTCCTTTTCTTTTGACAGATCCCCACACTCATCATCAGATAAGAACATACTTACTGCAAAACAAGCCAATACAGGCAGCTCAGGACTAGCTTTACAGTTATTTTGTGAATCCCTCTTATTGTACCTTATGCTGTGAAAGGAAGACTACATTTTTACATTATTTAAAAGAAAAGAAAATCACAACTTGAGGTAACATGAAAAAATGAAGACAGATAAAAGGACACTTTCAGGGCCACAGTTTTGCACACAAGTCACAGACACGAACGCAAAGCATCTTCTATAGCAGAAATAGAGTAGAACTGGTGAAGACCAGCAACCTAAAAATCTCATGTCCTTTGCCTCAAAAACTGCCCTCTCTCCATTCGTGCCACAGCCTGAATTTTTCCTCAAGGTTCTTCAGTCCCTCGTGTAGGCAAAAAGCAGCTCAGGCTGGGTGAGCCTGGGAAAAACCCACAGTTGGCCTATAGCGAGAACACCAGTCTGGATCTCCCTCCAATACCCACCCCCTCTTTTTCACTAAAAAGCTCAAATTTAATCATCTTTGAGACCACAATAAGCAAAAGTATTTAGAAGGACCAGGAGAGGCACAGGGAGATAATGGTGAGTGTGCAGACTGCCTAAACCTTGTTCTTTGGGAAACCAGACCAATAAAGCAACTGTAAAGTAGAAACACTTCTCTCTCACTTGTCCCTGTGCACCAGTATATTCCCAAGAGACATAGAAAACCAGACCAATAAAGCAACTGTAAAGCAGAAACACTTCTCTCTGACTTGTGCACCAGTATATTCCCAAGAGACATAGAAACATAGGATTTTTGGGCACTCCCTTCTAGTTACTTGGGTGACATCCACTGTGGGGCTAAAAAATTTCTGTTCAGGGAGACTGATCAAAACCACAGTTGCATAAGCCTTTTGTCTTCAGGAAAACAAGGGTAGAAATGGTCTCAAAACAATTCAATATAAGCATTCTTAAAGAATAGTAAAACTTCTTTTTTTGCCTAAAAATAACCCCAAACAAACTAGGCTGTCTTTGTTCATTCTTTCACTTCCTCCACCCCTGGAGGGCAGAGGCACCTAGTAATCTGTTTTGGTCTTTTTTCTCTCCCCACAAAGAAGCAGAGATGCACAGCTGATTGAAGGAGCAAGTGGAGGAAACAGAACAAAACCATCCAGTGTGAAATGAAGGAAAACAAAAGAGCAGTGTGTGGGTTTTGCACTGCTTTGCACACAAGACTGAAAACTGAAGTACCACAACTAACTGGCAGTCACATTATAACAAAATTACAATATTGCTAATGTCACTATTTCTACATTTTACATATTTAAGCACAGAAGAGATCACAAAGCATTTCCCTTCTACTGCTTCTAAGCCATGCCACCACTTACCACTGTCAAGCTTTTCTTCATTGTTTATTTCCATGACTACAAACTTCTCACAGACTGCAAATGTAGGTAAAGTAGAAGATATGAACTGTCCAAACCTTGATGTATAGAGAAAAAACATCATTCATTGACATTACAGATGCACTCTCATCTATCAATAATTCACCTTAAATATAAGACCATAATACCACTGAGAGGGAGATAGCCAAAAACATCATCTTTCTCACATCTGAAGACTGAGGAAAACAGTCTCCATCTGCAATTAATAGCCAAAAACCAAATTAACATGTAGTAATTAATGGAATCTTTGCAGACAGCTCTGCAGGTAAGATTCAAGAAAGGAAACTGGGAGATACCACCAAGTCCTAGTAAAAGGAACACCACAAGTTAAAGAAAGAAAAACTCATTACAGCTGAACAAGTATTACATCAAAAACAGTGATTACTTGTCTCTGGTATAACATTTATGCCTATAGCTTGAGGTGATGTAACACAAGGTCATGGTTTTCCAAGACAAGATGATGATGTGCTGCTCAAAGAAAAGAGATGCAATATATTGCTCTTTCCTCTGGAACTAACCTGAAATGGTCCCTAGCTAGTATAACTTTTCCCAAGTTATACAATATTTTTCATTTTTATTTTCCAGGAAGGAGAACAAAAAACACTCAGATAGGCATTCTACAATCTGTTCTGTAACCATTTAAGCATAAAATGAATGGTTTTATTCTTGAATCATTTTTTTGTCCTGTATAACTAAAACAAAGACAGGTGAGATGTTCAGGTTGATGCTTCTGATACCTTTAATTGTACTTAAAATGAGAAGCTGAAAACATGACTATTTGCATGCAAAGAACTTCCAAGCCCTGCAGTATTTTATCCATTTCCATTATAATGAAATGGGAGGTGAGAAAAATTAAGTTATCAAGCAGTTGAACTCATTTAAAAGCATTTTAAATACTCCTGTTCCTATGAATTTCAATTATTTACCTAACTTTTATCAGTCAGAATTAATAGTACTATATCTGACAGCCTTAAATATTTTTTTATAAAGTAGTGATTAAGAAAAAAATCTTGAACTAAACCTTTCATGCAGGAGAGTAATCAAAGCTGCATTTTAACCAGAAGTATCATTACACTTCATCTCAAGTAATATTCAATGGTATTTAAGGAAAGTGCTCAGTGCTTCACAGGAACAAGGGAGCTGCAATACAGCACCTTTGCTTTTTGCCTGCAGAACATTAAGCCAGTTTAATCAATTCAGTCATACCCGGTTAGATACAAACTGAATTTAATATGCAAATCAAGGCATTAACGAAATTATTGTCTATGTCTAGTTCAGTCTAGTTCTTAGAGGAAAAAATTCAGTACATGAGCATTTCATGTTACTTACTGCACAGCAGTATGACCGTTAAGTATTTTTGACCAAGATCACTAACGTAATAAAAACAAGAAAGCCAGAATTATCACAGGTGTGGGCTACCTGAGTAAGTCATAGCTGCTAGGGAAGCCTTGAAGCAAAAAACTCAGCACGTTACTAATCGCAGCAATAGTAGGCTGGGACAGGGACATATCTCGAAGAGTCAAGAGCAGTCTTGGGATGAGCTGGAATTCTCTCATTAACTTAGCGTTCTTTGCCGCTTCGCTGGAAGAAGGAAAGAAAGGAGGTGGCAATTTAAAATTGGAGCATCTTCTTCATACTACCTAATCCCGTAAGTCTCATTACTAGGCTGGCATCGGCTCATACCTTGACTCAGTGAGAAGTTCGATGAAGTGCTCAAATAATGACAGATGAAGCTCATAGGGTGCATGAAGCCAGACCTGAAATACAGAATAAACAGTGATATGTTTTGTATACAAGCCCACTTTAAGGTTAAAAACTGACATTAATATACCAAAGGTTACGAAAGGCTCGAAGAGATTAAAACTGTTTGTTTACATGACTATTTACCTGGCCGTTGTGCTCAAAAGCTCATTGCAAGGTTCTCAATTGTTTATTCTTTAACTTCAGATAAGTATTACATATACTAGCAAAGACTAAAGAAACACACATTGATATCAAACATATTCTCTGTAGGCACAACATGCTGAAAACTTTTAAAGAGTTCTAGACAAAAAGGTTACACGCTATCTGGAATTTCCCTTTAAACAGATGGTGCAATCACTCCAAAGTAGTTACTGGGGTTTACAGGGCTGGTGCGAAATGCCGTGTTAAGTTTATTTGGCTTAAGTGAAGATTTTCTCTTTGTAAAATTAACTTACTATCTTCTGCAAGATTAAACTCAAGGTCTTCATTGATTTTGACTTTTTTTGTAACCCAGCATTGTCTGCACACCATTTTAAATTATTTAGATCCTCTACCAAAAAAAACCAAAACACCACCCCACAAAAACAATTGTTCAATCAATAGAAGTAATAAAAGATATAAAAGCCAGAAAGCTCACAGTTATAGCTGCAAATCTTAAAATTGTCTTGCTATTGAACAAAGCATAATTAATACTTGTGCTCTGTCGTATAAAACTGGCTCAAATGAAAACCTTTCTAGCTTTTGCTTTTCTTCTAATCTTATAATCTAAAATGATCAGAACAAATCTTTTCATTACCCTGTTTAGCAAAGAGTAAGAACATCTGATTTATCCAATTTAGGTGAAATGTTTGGGTCACTGATTTCTGAATATAGAAATAAAATAAATAATTTTAAAAAACCCAAGCCAAAACCTGAAGCTTTTGGAAAATTTCTTAGTGACTTGCAGACCTATTGCTTGCACTTTTTTTTTTTTAGTTTGTGTATGCATTCTCCAGTTATCCTTCATCTTCAGGGAAAAAAAAGACACAAGAACTAAACAACATAAAATTGGATCTTTTGTACAGTAGTTGCTGTCTGAGTGACTGTATACCATTGATGAAATTTCTCTGCTCATTCCTTTATGGGGGAAAGAAAAGGGAAAAAAAAAGAAAACAAAGAAAGAGAGAAGAGTATTCTTCAGCAGAGTTCATGTCTCACTAAAAGGAGCTGGGCTGTGATTCACACTCTTCTCTCTGCTAAACAGTTCATCTACCTTAAGACCTCTACCACAAATATTAACTCTTGCAGATGTAATAACTTCTATTATGTCTGCATTTAATTTTGTGAACATAAAGGAAGCGTTATTGTAATTTAAAAGGTTTGTTAAAGAATAACCAGTTACACGATACTGAAGAATTTATGTTTAGACACGGCACAAACTTATTTCTAGTTTTAACGTTATGCCTTAAAAAAAAAAAGGAAACTTTGGTGGGTGACAAATTTCCTCTGCATTAGAACCCCACTAAGGTTAAAAAAAAAGAAGCTTAGGTTTGCCCTTTTCATTTCCTCTTCCTTTGTGCCATAATTATAGTGTATTGTTGATCTTGGCAACGTGGGGGAGTTTGGTGTATTAAAGATCTTTAAGCTCTCAAAAACCCAAAGTTACCAAGGCCAGTTGATTTTATTAAAATAAAGGCTATAGTAAGCAGCAGGAGTTTCGTCATAAACAAGACCCTTAAAAAAAAGTTTCCAGGAGTGCTTTGAAATACTCAAATAGGCATATAGAAGGAGGAAATGGATAACTCCATAAAGCCATTTCTGCAGGACGGACTTGCGCTACTAAGTCAGTGTCTCATAGCTAGATTAGTAGTGGTAGTAGTATTTGTATTTATTTATTTATTTTAGTATATGTGAATCAGAATACTTTTACTCAGTCTGTGTCAGGTACAGATAATGTCAAGGGAGCAAACACTAAAACAACAAGTTCTATGCATCATTTATTAGCCTCTACTTCATTAGCATTTCCTTCTGAACTTCTCTACTTTCCTTAGTTTAACACAACACCTAAATATTTCTGAAGTCGTGCAAGCAGAATTTTAACTGCCTTACTATTAACTTTGCAGGAGATGTATAATAAAGTGATTCCTATGTGCTATGTTGAAAGTTTACCTCCTACTGTTATTTTCAGTATGTCTTTCATGCCTTGATATATGTACCCCAGTAGAACATGCAGGTTAAAAGAAATTGCTGAAGAGAAAACTACAAAATGTATCTTCTAGAACAACAAAAAGTAGAAACATCTGTGATACCCATCCGTTGTTTCTACAGTGATTCAAAAAAAAAGGAAAAGTTACCAATAATCTTGCTGCTCAGCTCTTTACTGTACTACACATGAAATAGTAAGTTCTCAAGATAACAACCTAGTTTGCTGTTCAATGTTTAAGGTATGCTATCAGCATCTGACTTCATCACCATCCAGCATCATCATCACTTTTCTGTGCAGCTTTACATACTTCAAAATCACAGAGCAGATCCTGGAAGGCAGCAGAATTTGGAATAATGGATGTCTCATGCCCGCTATCGACAGTTCCCACCAAGGAAAAGGTCAGATGGAGTATGTGGCTGTTCAGAAGGGATCGTTTCTTCTTTAACAGCATGGCTAGCAACTTGAATGAGTAAACAGAAAAGCAATTAGTAGTTTATGAATACACAGCAATGTTGTCTAAGCAAAGAAGCATGGATGAAATGTCTGTGTCCCTTTTGACAAGTATATCCAATAGTTGATACTCTTGATGAAAAAGTTTGAAAGTGGCATTACGGTTGATTAGAAAAGGGGCACATCCAGGACACCCTCCAGTTGATCAAACATCTGTTCTACACTGCAGATAGTATTTAGGCCCTGAGGATTAGGCACACACACTCACACCACCCCCCTCTCAGCTCTCTGGTAGTCAGTCACAGCTTAAGACAGCACACGATACATTCTCACAGCGTTGTGTTCCTGTACAGCAACCGTGGACAAGGCAGACTTAAATAAAGCACCTCCACAATACCGCATGCACAAATGAGAGGTATTCTGGCACTGAAGAAAAGTAGCCATGACAGCATAAATTCAAAAAAGTCTGACTTTCTTTTTTCTTGCTACCCTTTGCTGCCCTAGGTGTGACCGTAGACGTCTTCCTTTCAGTCCTCATTTCTGCTCAAACTTCTTAATACTTGGGTTGGGAAAGAACCAATTGGCAGACGTACTACTACTGTCTCTTGTTTTCTGATGCAGACTTGTTAAACTCTCAACATATGGCCTGTTCAGCTTCACCATCCTCCTTGAAACATTACTAAAGACATACAGATTTCTGGGAATCTCTCTCAAACCATGCTATTTGCTGAGGTCAATACAAGTGGAACTTCAGGTCGTATGTGATGATCTGCTGACTGCTTATGGTGCAAGGAGGATCCTGTCTAGATTTGTTTGGTCAAAGTAAACCAAGGTCTGCAACAGGCTACATGGAATAATATGTTTTGACATAACAATACTAGCCATTAGCATTACAAGCTTTGTAAATACGCTGCCCAAACCGCATCATGAACTTTTCGTTTCAGTAAAGCAGTCTTCATGAGAAATGTCAAATGCACTGGTCATGTGAAGATCTTTTCAAGTCAGTCAATCAATCCTTCTGCATAACCGATTGCACTTCCCCGTCCCAACGGAGAATTAAGAAGTCTTCAGCTTGAAAGCAAACATCATCGCTAACTATAAAGTCTGTGCAATCTCCTCAAAACGAGGATTCCCAAAGTCCACTTGTTTGGTTTTCTTCACGTGTCCCTATCCTCCTCTCTTACCAGCAGATCATAGACACAGCAGGTCCTGAGCTCACAGGGGTGGGTTCACAATCATGGCAAAAGAATCATCTAAGTGCCATAGTTGTGCTCTTCCTTGCTATTAATGAAGGCTCATTTTCAGCAAAGCAGCTACACGTGCACATTTGCGTAGCAAAACTTTCCACCGTTGCCTTTAAAAGCCATCCTAAGTAACTCATCTATGCTAATTAACCAAGAGCTCAGTAAACTTAAGAGCAGAAACTCAGGTTACTTTGTTACACAACAAGGAATTTCCACAGGAACTGCTAGGACAGTGAAATTCAATCAGCCTGGTCTGTTTTAAGACATTTCTTACATACCTGATAACCTCTGATTCTTTCCATTTCTTTGCTGGCTAGTGGATTGCTCTTTACCACACAGACCAAGGCCTTCACAGCTGCATACAACCCTTCTACATCTGATGCCATGGCTACAAGTCCCAAAATAGCAGCAGCTCCACCAATGTACTGCAGTGTAGTGGCAACAGGCTTGGGGACAAATGTTCTTACTCCTGAGCATAGGCAGAGAAAAGAAATTAAAATAGAATCGAATCTAATTCTTGTAGGAAATCATTGTGAATACATGTAAGTAATTTGCATTTTAGCATTGCTTGACTTATGAAAATAACACCACTAGAAGAACTACGACACCTCAGAAGTGGAGGTGAAGGAAATATTGCACTAGAAAATAGTTTATGACCTAAGGCAAAGTAATTCCATAATGATAACACATAAACTGAAACAAGCATCCTATATTAGTAAAAAAGAAAACAGATAATACTATGTACATAAAATATAAAAAATGTTAAATAAATTTAACAATGTACCATTAACATTTATCAATTACGTGATTTATCTTCTAGACCTAAGTTCTTATTGACAAGTAATTAACCATTGTTAAACATAATAATTCTCAAGTACTCAACTCACCCAAATATCCTATCAAAGCTGCACCAATGGAGCGTGCCGGTCCATTCAAATGCCCTGCTGAGTTATGTAGCAGCTTCACAGGTGTGGCATTTTCATGAGAAGAAATCACCAGCTGAACAAAACAAGAAAAAAAAGCAGGGGCTAAAGGACAGAGGTTTTTTTATGCAAGCCTGAATACAACTTGTCTGTTTTCCTCCTGTGAGAAAGAGCAAGTAACAGAACTATGCTAGAATCATCAAGACATTCCCTAACATAAAGAGAAATCTTCAGCCTCCAAACTTTAAGGAAGTTGAATCTAACTTTAAAAATAAACCCACCAGGTCATAGAATGGTTTGGGTTGAAAGGGACCTTTAAAGACTATCTAGCCCAATTCCCCCCCTCCCGTGGGCAGGGACATCTTCCACTGGGCCAGGTTGCTCAAAGCACCATCCAGCCTGCCCTCAAACACTTCCAGGAATGGGGCATTCACAGCTTCTCTAGGCAACCTCCCCCAGTGTCTCACAACCCTCACCGTAAAAAGTTTTATCCTTATGCCCAATCTAAATCCACCTTCTTTCAGTTTAAATTTGTTGCCCTTTGTCCTGTCACTACACACCCTGGTACAAAGTCTCTCTCCGTTGTTCTTATAATCTCCCTGTATGTATTGAATGGCTGCTTAAGGTCTCCTCAGAGCCTTTTCTTCAGGCTGAACAACCCCAACTCTCTTGTCCTTTCTTCATAAACAGTCCTTTGAACAAACTGACTTTTAATGTACTTCGAAGAAAAACGTAAACCAATATTCTGGTTTCCAAACCTGAACCACAGTCAGAAGCCTAAGTTATCAGCTTTGTTCATCTGCAACAGTAGAAATATTTGTTCAGTGATGTAATCTTAACTGTTTTTCAAGAGGATTACAACCGCCATCTACATTAAAAAGCCAAAATACCTCCAAAAGGTGCAAAGATACATAGCTAATAGTAATATCAAGAATGCAAATACAACCTCGGAGTATAATCTCCCTCAATTTCTCTTTGATTTTTTTTAAAAACATGGAAGTGATTATGGACAACTCTTCTGACAACTACATTATTGTTCCTGGTTGCGCTTAGCAAATTGCCATGAAAGAAGTTAAAAGAAAGGAACGAAAGAGCAGTACACATTAACCAACTCATTTCCCAACATACCTGTTTGGCAATAGCTTTGCTGTCCAATTTGTTGTAAACTTTCCTTATTTTTGCCACTGTAAATGAAGAAACTGACAGCGCATAGAGACCAAAAGAGACTTTCTCTTCTGGTACCAAAGATACTGGAGATGGGCTGATTCCTTCAGACTTCGAATCTTTGCCTTAAAGACAAAATAAAAGTTCATTTCATTAATAGCACTGCTTTTCTTTTCAGTTTCAAGAGTAAAATCCTAAGCAAATTATATTGCAGAATAGGTATAGAAGAGAGGTTTTACAAACAGCCAATAGGTGATATCGTCTTTGCATACTTGCTTGCTGCACTGAAGAGCAGTTGGATAGCATACAAGTTGTGGAATAAATTTGCTATTTAAGATAAAAGGGCAACATACAGCAAACACTTCCTTTCAAGAAGGTCTACAGTATTAATCTGTAATGACAACTGGCAGCCTGGGGCTTGGTCAAGCAATAGAAGACGTGGTGCTTCCTCATCTGAATTTTTGGAAGGCAACATTACTCCTGTATTCAATTTATGTACAGCCTAAGGGCTGTTCACTTCCCTTCCCACCTGAAGAAAACCAAAGGAATCAAAAAAACAGAGCAGTAGTTGGTACATCTGCATCTTTGCCTGTGACAACAGGCTTTTTACAATGGTTTCTTAGGAAAACCACCTTACAGAATGGTACAAGAGATGCAAGATTGAATAAAGACCAAAAGGCCCAGGCATCAAAGAGAATATATAACTGTATCTTTAATATTTTTTATCCACTGCTCCGAAAGCAGATGCTTCTCGTGAGGCACTGCAAACACTATGATTGATAGCTGTCTACAACGCTTAGAGGAAGTGTGCAAAACTCAGCACCTGACAAGCTCAACATAGAGGTTCACTTCTGCGTCTTCATTCCAGGTCAAAATGTGTCTGCAACTTCAGTGAAACACATTAATGGAAGTGAAAAAGCATGAAGGCTCCTCGTCTAACACTGAACCAAGTGAGAAGCTGGGTGATTAAATAATTTGTTGAACTAGGGTCAAATCTCTGTCAAGTCTCACTTAAGAGAGAGTTTCAGAAGTCTTGGTTTCCCCATAAATGAGATCCTCATTGGATCCTCTGTTCACATGTTTGCCCTGAGAACATTCCTCCATTTCAGCAGACAGACAAAGGAATTCCATCTCCTGAACTAGTAATTGCCTTCTGAGGGGTCTTCCAAGACTTAAAGAGTATTAGGTTTTTCATTTTGTTTAAACACAGGACAAATTCTCAGAAGATGGAAAACTTGCTCACTGAAAACAGGGACAAAACTTCCCAAAGCAGCATTGCATGGGCAGATGGCAAGTCAGACACAATTTCCCTGTAAAGGACAACAGCAGAAGACTGCAAGGGCTCTTCCCTTCTCAAGGATTCCCACAAATAGTCATTACATCAAGGAAAAACAAGTATTTTGGAAAGAGGGGCCAAGGTAAAATGGCAAGATAGAGAACTCTTACTGCATCCCCTATCAAACTCCTTAGGTTTGGCACAGTATACACGACGTGAACAGAAGCTTAGCCCCAAATAGAAATATGCCCTTCGTTCTGGAGCACACTGCTCCTGAAATACAACAAACAGCAAAGCTTGGGTGGGAGAAATACACCCTCACACTGGAAAAAGTCAGTATGTTAAGAAATGAAGAATTCTTTGAAGTTACTGTGGGCTTCCTGATGAACATGGCCCTCACATAAAGGCAGGAAGACCTTTAATTCTCAGAAGTCAATGAACAAGTTCACTTTCACAGAATTTGCTTTGGCTAATTCAGTACTTGAAACTTGCACACTGCCAGTCAAAATGCCTTCCAGGAGCAATTATAATTGACTAGCACATACCTAAATCCAGAATTTCTTGCCAACTTTGTCTAGCTGTCAAAAAAGCAAGTATGTGACACAGATCTGTGTGTGACAAAATTCAATGTCCTAAAGTTTTTCACTGAAGATGGGCAAGGAAAGCTACCTTCTTTTTCATGATACTTTGACAGCCTGGACACCATCTACATTTGAGGGGATGGAGGGGCCTGTCACCACTCTAGGGAAAGCTTTCACCTAATGCAAACTAAGACTTTGTGCACTCCCCATACATACTTTTGTTTTCCTATCGCTCTCATCAGTCACTGCCTCCTTCCTTGAGATGGTGACAGTTTCTCTCCAGAAGAGATGGAGAGCATTACAGTCCTCATGGGGAAAGACAATGCAAGGACAAGGTGACACGATACGTTCCTCGTTTTTATTTATGTTTCATTGAAAATCTCCTCTCTGATAGCCAAGTAAAGCAAAGAGCATCTTCTGACATAATGCTGATGTTAGCAACTGCTAACTCTGACTGCACAGGAAGACAGGGAGCTCTACAGAACAGGAAAATCTCACTAGTGACAGTGCATCTTACCACAGCTACGTAGAATCCACCGTCTGAATATTTAAAAACCGGCCTATGTACACACATTTCTACCAAGGTTATTCACATCTTTTTGTGTTGCACTCCCTTCAATTTCAAACAAGAACACTTAAAAAAATGTAATAGAATTGCCCATGTACATTCACAACTAATGCTTAAAGACTGTCTGCTGCACCACAATCCCTCCCTGTTTGATTTTTTTTTTTCCCCTCAGTTGACCTGTTTAGGCCCTATAAACAATGACATTTCAAGACAACTGTGTTTAAAGTACAGAATACAATGCAGGTTTGCAAATGAGTGCTATCACTAGAAACTGACAAGTTAAAATGCCTTTCCAATTTCACTTTCTACAGATAAATATAATATAGAGTATGAATAATGACAGCTTTAAGCATTTCTGACTGGTTTAAAACCACAGTGAGGAATACAAGCACTTCTATCATATCTCAGTACAAAAACTACCAGAAGTATGTTAAAACAGTAATTTGGATTTCTATCATCCTCTTCAATAGCAGCTACTAATAATCTTCCTATGAACAGCCAGCTTTACCTCTCTGCTACCACATACTCTGCTTTCTCACCTCTTCTGCCAACACGCACACAAAAAGATTCCACTACACCCAGGCCAATTTACTATAGCTGCCATTTGAATTGTACTTACATGGTACGTATACCGCTTGAAAGCTTCCGACGTAATTTGGTCCCAGCTCATAAATGGTGCTAATACCTGGGGCAGGCAACACTTCCTCCAGGAAATGCGTAGGGCCCAAACGCCACACTAAGGAAGAGAGCTGGCGCTGTGCGGGTGGTGTGCCAATATAGGCATAAACAGTGCTGACTACAGGTGGGTTGGCAGAACCAGACCCACTAGGACTACTATGAATATAGTGAAGCTGTAAGGGAGAAAAACATGGTGAAGTTATTGAGAGAGTATGGCTATTGTGAAAAGAAAGTAGGCAGATCAGAAATTCGGGAAAGCGTTTTGCAAACCATGGGATGTACCAAACGATTGCTATGCAATGCACGGTATTCTGATGCCATACAGCAAGAGCCAGTGAAGAACATTAACCAGAAGGTAAATACAAAGATCAGAAGTTAAGTGGCTTTCAAAAGACAAATGTGAGCATGGAAATATAGGACGGGAATATGCGAGTTCTGTGCTTAAAAACACTAAAGAATGAGGTTGGATCTTCATTCTAAAAACACGGTGCTCTATGACGGTCATTATTTTTTGCAAAAGCAGTAAGATGTTCTCATAAACTTGCATTCTTTCTCCTCCTTTTTCAGCTAGTGAAAACATGCCTTTGGTAATTATACTGTTTCAAGCTAAAGTGTAAAGGTAATAACTCAATTTGGTAAGATTTTCAGATGGCAAGAAAACAAATACATGAGTAAGAAGCTGGCCTATATATAATGTCAATAACAATCTCGCAGGCATTATCTATCCACCTTGTAAAAACTCTGTTACCAGCTATTGAATGTTGTTACGTGTGGCCAGATCGATAGCCAGATACATGCTCATGTATTACAGCTATTAGCATAACAAGTAAAGTTACTATAATCCTCTTTCTGCAAAAGGAATACTGAAAGGTAAACTTTGAAAGTCAAAATAATGTTTTACCTACAGCAGTACCATATCACTAGCTAATTTACACCCCACACCAGGTTTAGCTTACTCCCTTAAGGCCCACACCTGCCGGGTGCCAAATGCTCTTTGGTTATCAATTACAGGTTAGGGATACTTTGTGCTCAGTGAACACATCCACAGTGCTCTTCGCTGCTCTCTGCTTTTGGCCTCCCAATTTCTTCCACCTAACAACAAGATATTGACCTTTACAACTAAATGTGTTTCATCTACATTCAACTAACAACAACACTGGATATCTCAGTGGCTATCACTGACAAGGGGATGCTATTTCTGGGGTGGCAAGAGGGCCGGGAAAGGAACCGCCTGAATAAATTGGCAAAGCTGTCTTTCTCTATAATCTCCCTATTATTCAAAGGTAGACCTGCTACGTGGTCCTGTGATAAGTCTTCTTCAGCTTTTTATGATTCTTCTAATTAATCCAGTCAGCAGTATAGCCATGCCACACCTGCCTCACATCCAATGCAACATTTCCACTTCACTTTAGTGTTATTATTGGTCATGTCTAAGAAAGTATTGGTTATCTTCTCTTAACAGGAGCAGGGCTGGCTCCGAGCTGTGTAGTGAGCAAAGACCCTTTTTTGCAAGGCTCCTCATTTTCTGTGGTGGTTTTTTTTTTTGGTTTGTGGGGTGTTTTGTTTTTGTGTTTTGGTTTGTTTTTTTTTTTTTTTTGTGTGTGTGTGATTTGTTGGGTTGTTTCGGTTTTGAGTTTTTTTGTTTGGTTGGCTGGGGGTTTTTTTAGGGAGGAAGAGGTGCGTTGGTTTGTTTTGTTCGTATTTTGTGTGGGTTTTGTGCATATATATGCACAGAGAGAGAGAGAAATCACTCCAAACAGTAAAAATGAGGACTTAAAGATTTATTTTACCTTAACAGTGTTAACAAGCTGTCCATCAAGGTAGAGAGCTGCTGTGCTGTTCTTTAGCATGCCTTTACTCATCACCAGAACTAGGTGATGCCACTGGCCTTCCACAATGAGGTCACCACAGCGGAAACGGGCACAACAGGGAAGAATTTCATAAAATGATGATTCCTCACTGAAGTCATCGACTAAAGGAAAAGTACCAGTTAGTGGGCACCAATAGGAAAATTGTAAGAAGATCAAAACAGATGAATATGTCACTAGACTTTACACAAAACAATCTACAGCAATACATAAAAGCCAAATTTTTAGAAAGCATGTAGTTAAAAATACAATTAACAAGATGTGAATAACGTCATATGATTAACAAGAATGACTTTAGACTTTCAAATACAAGAACTGAAAGAATGAAATCAGATTTTTTTTGAGAAAGTATTCAGACCAAATTGTCACAGTTTGACAGGCTGAACATCCTTAAATACTTACACATTAACATACTAGTATAGTTTTGGTAGTATCAACAATGGTTTCTTCTTCCTTTGCCTTAATTCTTCTCTAAGAAAATTCTCAGCATACTTTTGGACTTCTGATGATTACATTTTACTTCTCCCCTTCCTTTGCCATTTTAGCTAGAATGGCTAGTTTGCTCAAGCGTTTAGTAACTTTCTCATGCCACCACGCCAAGTCA
The DNA here is from genome assembly GCF_000690535.1 of Cariama cristata. Taxonomy (NCBI): domain Eukaryota; kingdom Metazoa; phylum Chordata; class Aves; order Cariamiformes; family Cariamidae; genus Cariama; species Cariama cristata. Next base: position 92,369 of record NW_009612271.1, read on the forward strand.
CAGAAAGATCTTTTGTTGTTTTTCTAAAAAATTTTTTACAGCAGCAGTCAGCAGGA